>NC_056523.1:13084354-13154505 GCF_019175285.1 Sceloporus undulatus
CTAGAGGGGTTTGTTGATCAAGAGAGAAAATCAAGGAGAACATCAGACCCTCCCTTCAGACATGTATGTGGCTGGGCTTTATAGTGTGTGCTTGCTTTCTGGTCCTTGATTAACCTTGATTTCTCTTCTCAGGATCAAATTGAAGGCTATTTGAAGCAAGTGGAGATCATTGGATACGATCTTTCTGGGAACTGCGAGTCAAATACTGAAGGCAAAACAAAAGAGTGGCTGGTAGGAACAAAATGGGGGACAAAGGCATTGAAACTCAGTGGGCAAAATTTAAATAAAATAAAAGCACCCTTGTTACATAGTCTTAACTGTAAAAATTCATGTTTACAATTTGGAACTGCAATAAAAGGTTGTAGTATATACATTGCATAATAGGAACACTTCCATTCTGGGTTCCAATCAACCATTCCTTGCAGTCAGAACATTTCCAGGCATCTCATCTACATATTCTGCTCTTTCTTTCTTTCTTTCTTTCTTTCTTTCTTTCTTTCTTTCTAGTGTTATGTGATCTGCCATTTAATTGTTTTTATTCGGTATGTACATTAGAGCGACTATTTACAATAAACCGAGGATGTTCCATAACTTCAATTCAGACCAAAAATAATTACAGAGTAATTCTTCCCTCTTTCCTTACATAGTCTTCTTGTAAGTGAATTATTATTTTACCAGAATTTTTAATTACCTTTTATTTCTCTCACTTATCCATCCATCCACCCTCCCCACCCATCCAATCCTATTCACTCATTCTTTATGGTTTCCCTTCATTTGGCAAATAATTAAGCATTTATTAACTGTATTCTTATCAAGCTATTCTCTGAATAAACCACATATTATATATGTCCAGTCTGTGATTTAATCAGTGTATAGACAACTATACAACACCATTCTGTTTTTCAAGCCTTTTAGAAATGCTTCAAAACACACTAGTTAATCTATTTTATCCGTTCTGTTCATTAATAAGTGTTTGGTAACCAAGGTGGTTGCAAGGTTATACATTTGTTCTCTTGCATTAAGAGCTGCTTGCATAATTAATGTTTCTATCTAATATAGTGTAATATCCAAACATAAGAGGGTATTGACATCCTATCTATATTTCTGAATATTTGTCTGTGGTTTGTAAGTTTGTCTTTCTGTATATGCTTATTTCCAGTAATCTTTGCAGAAACTTTTAAACAAGCCCCAATCTTGTCCATATCTTCCATTCACCTTCCATTTAAATACATTGTTAACAAGTTCTAACATATCTAGGCTTTTCCGTAACCAATCATCTGTTGATGGAATCTCTTTCTCCTTCCATGTCTTTGTATATACCATCTTTGCAGCTGTTATTAAATATAAGATTATTTTCAGATGCTGCTTCTCTTTCTTTCCCTCAATCATGTTTAATAGAAAACATTCTGGTTTGAATTTTAATTGGATATGAAGTATTTTTTGAATTAGATCATGAATCTTTTTCCAATATAACTTTGCTTTGGGGAAGGTCCACCAGATGTGATAGAAAGTTCCTGGATTTTTAACACACTTCCTACACGTTCCTTTGTCTTTCTTATTGATTTTTGCCAATTTATTGAGGGATAGGTACCATCGGTGAATCATTTTATACAGATTTTCTTTCATGTCCGTTGATAATGTTAATTTAATACCTTGGCCCCAGACTCTCTCTCAGTCTTGCAGTTTGATGGAATGACCTATGTTTCTTGCCCATTTAATAGTGCATTCTTTGATAGTCTCCTGTTCCATTTCTCTTTGCAATAGTAGCTTATATAATTTAGGCAGGGCACAAATGGAGCTCCCATCCAGCACCTTCCCCCCTTTTATATTTTTTAAATTATTTTTCACAAAAAATGTGCATGTTTTTTGCTTGAGGCAGATATATAGATGGATAGAACGTGGCTAGCAGCTTGTTCCCTTTCCCTTTCATCTGCTCGCTTCCAGCAAAGGGGAAATGTTGCAAAGGGCTACTTGCGAATGAATCTAACAATTCGAATGTTATATTTGTTGCTCTTATCAATTAGACAAAATGATACATGCTTTTGCTACTGAATTCAGAGGTAGCCCTGAATTGCTTTTAAAAGCAAAAAAGAATGCATGGCAATCGCATCCTTTTCTGGCATTTCTGAGGTGAGGAATTTATTACACTCGTCCCCCGGGTTACGAAATTAATTCGTTCCGCCGCCATTTTCGTAACCCGGAAGTCTTTCGCAAGCCGAATTGCCATAGGCGCTAATGGGGAAAAGCCGCGATTCCGTGCAAAATGGCGCCGAAAAGCACCAAAACTTTTTTCGCAAGCCGGAAAAACCTTCGTAACCCGGAATTATTTTGTATTATTTTTTTTTTCGTAACCCGGAAATTTCGTAACGCGGCGCATTCGTATCCCGGGGTAAGAGTGTATTATTATTATTATTATTACATGTGTATGAGGCATTCTGGGCTGGCAAGGAGTGGGGGATACAGGATGCATTAGCTTGCATTTTGGGGTTGAAAATGGGGGCAAGGGCAGATCATAACCTGCACTGACCCAAATGCCCACAACACACACGCGTACACACAAAACAGGTTTTTAAACTTGACAAAATGTACGCATTTTGGAGCATTTTGTGCCTGGCTCTTTAAAAAAAAAAAGGAGGGGGGAAGCACACTTCTGATGCCCTGCAAATGTCATCTATGACGATCGCTTGATCGACAGGATGTGCCAACTCGATTTCTTGTAGAGGGCATTCGTGCTAAAATGCCCCAGAATCTTAGTGGGCACTTGGTAACGGAGAGATTCGGGAGGGAAGCCTCTGAATCCGCCCAGTTCCTTCAGGAGCAAACCAGCCAGTGGGACTGGCCCCAAACTCATTATTCTGACTAATGATGCCCTCTAGTTTTAAATCTGAACCTTTTTGGAATGTATATGTTTTAACCTTTCTCTAATTTGTATATACGGAAAACAGAGGCATAATTACGTCATCTTCTAACATTTTATTTGTCTTTAGAGTTGGAGTGTTATCCTCCCAATTGATTAACTCTGAGTATCTTACTGGGTTTTTTGTATCTGGTAATATTTCAAACTTCCAAGCTTCTTGTGGGGATACCCAGCCTGGTAATTGTCTGTAAAATTTTACTTTGATTTTATTCCAAACTGACAGCAATGATTTCCTAATAATGTGATCTTCAAATTGTCGATTAACTTCTGATCTTTTATACCAGAGGTATCCATGCCATCCATACAGTTTATTAAAACCTTCAAGATTTAGTATTTGTTTGTCTGTAAATCTAATCCATGGGGATTAACCAAGTGATTGTACAAGCCTAATAGTATGTTTTCAGATCAGGGATCCAGAATCTGCCTCTTTCTTTTGTATCCTTCATGATTTTCCATTTTATTCTTGGTTTTTTCCCCGCCCACACAAATTTTGAAATTTCACTTTCCAATATTTTTAATACTCTTTCATTTTGTATTATTGGTAATACAATATTCAATTCTTTTTTTCAGTGACCATGTTATATTCCATGGGCACTGGCCATGTCCAGTTCTTATAGATTGCTACGAAGGATGCCTCCTTTGAGATTGATTGATTGATTGATTGCAAAGCTCCAGATTTTCTGAGTATGCTGGTGCTTTGTATTTCTGTAGCTCCGTTTGTTCTGTTAAGTCTCCTATCAGCATTTGCCATGTGTGTTTGCTCTTGGGAGGAGTGATAAATGATTCTATTCCCACAGGCTTTTGTGGTAAGAGATACTAAACGCTCCTGCAGTGTGGCATAATATAATGGTTTGAGTGTTGGAGTATAACTTTGAAGACAAGGGTTTGATTTCCCGCTTGGCCATGAAACCCACTGGGTGGCCTTGGGCAAGTCGCATACTCTCAGCCTCAGGGGAAAGATATGGTGAAGCTCCTCAGAATAAAACTTCCCAAGAAAACCCCATTATATAGTCATCTTAAGTCAGAAACAACTTGCTGTGGATATAGTATATCTTGATTTCAGTAAGGCCTTTAACAAGGTTTCCCATGACATTCTTGCAAACAAGCTTGTAAAATGTGGGCTAGACAAAGTAACTGTTAAATGGATCTGTAATTGGTTGACTGGCCGAACGCAAAGGGTGCTCAACAATGGCTCTTTTCCAGCCTGTTTGCAAGAATGTCATGGGAAACCTTGTCAAACCTCTTGAGTAGATTCCAGAGGAGGATGCTTGGGGACAGTCACTCCTTGAAAATGGAGCTTAAATGTGGCATCCCTCAAGGCGCCATACTGTCCCCAATGCTATTCAACATTTATATGAAGCCGCTGGGAGAAATCATTCGCAGAAATGGGACAGTACGCTGATGACACCCAAATATATATCTGCATGTTCCGATCCGCAGCTATGACAACAGATGGCATTTTCCCCCTCAATCAGTGTCTTGAAGCGGTAATGGGCTGGATGAGGAAAACTCAGGCTGAATCCAGTAGGGCCCCCCAAACCAGGTATAGGGTTCCAACCTCCAGTCCTAGATGGGGTCACGCTCTCCACAAAGGACTGTGTTTGCAGTCTGGGGGTGCTCCTAGATCCATCGCTTCACATGAGAACTGCGACGATCAGGAGCGCCTGTTATCAACTTCAGCTGATACGCCAGCTGCACCCTTTCCTGGAAGTAAAGGACATAGAAACTGTTGTACATTCACTGGTAACTTCACAACTTGATTTCTGTAATGCGCTCTACATGGGGTTACCCTTGTGCCTAGTCCAGAAACTTCAACTAGTGTAAAATATGGCAGCCGGGCTGGTCGCTGGAAAAACTAGGAGTGACTGAATAATACCTGTTCTAAAATCTCTTCACTGGCTGCCTATTAGTTTACAGGCACAGTGCAAGGTTTTGGTTATAACCTTTAAAGCCCTACATGGCTTGGGCCCAACCTATTTGAGGGATCGCCTGCTCCCACATAATCCGCCCCGCACCCTCAGGTCCTCTGGGAGGAATCTATTGCAACCTTTAAAAACCAGACTAACTGCTACCTCCCAGAAGGCCTTCTCTGCAATTGCTCCTAAACTATGGAATGGTCTGCCAGACGAGATCCATCAAATTGCCAGCTTAGACGGCTTTAAAAAAGCTGTCAAGACGGATCTCTTCCGGCAAGCCTTTCCTGAATAAAAGTGCCCGGCCACAGAATGACTGCCCCCCACATCATGGATTAGCCCACCGCTCTGTCCTTGTCATACTGTATATATTTTCTTTCTTTTTTATTCTGTTTTAATAGATATTTTAATTGTAACATGTTTAATCCTGTTTTAAGGGGGGAATTTGGGACACAATTGTTGTAAATGTGGATTTTGATATGTTGTGAGCCACTTTGATTGTCTAGTTACAGAAAAGTGGGATACAAATAAAATTTTTATTATTTATTTATGGATGAACAACCTCCCTAGATGCAAATTAATGTTTTTGCCCAATAAATGCTGTGACTGTTCCTCCTTTAGCTTTGCAATTCCTTACTGCCCAACTAGTTGGAGAGAAATTTCTCCTGGCTTGTTAAGACCTATAGCTTAGAAAACTAACTTTTTAGACAACAGAGTCCTTCAACTGTGCCATTGGGAGCTGGAATTAAAAAGTAACCTTTTCAAGTTTTGGTTAAACCAGTGTTTTAATGTGAGCTGCAAAACTGGGAAACTGGATCATGGACACTACACTGATCTTGATTTGTAATCCTGTTTTCTAAGGAGCGCATGAAGTATAGTTTCCCAGTTCAAGGCATTGCAGGGAAACTGTGTTCTAATAAGCTAAGGCGTCTTTGTAGCCATGGAATCGTGAACTGCAAAAAATACAGATATTCCTTCCTCTCAGTATGTTAGCCAAAAAATTGAACAAGAAGCCAGAGGATTTTAAACATGAACAAAAACTTTATTAGGTTTTGCAAAATCAAGGCAAGTTTGACCGAGACAAGAGGCAAAGCTCAAAATTTTATATTTTTTCAAACTGACATCATCTTTGGCAAATCCCCATTTCATTATGACACTATCAATACCTGCCATTTAAAAAACTAATTGTATCCATTAACATATAGTTACAAATGACAAATTAACACTCTAATATATATCCATTACATGCATATGTTCCAAATAATAGTAATAATAGGATTTATTTATATGCTGCCCAATCACTGGGAATCCGAGTGGTTTCCAACAGAGGGGATAATAGACGGTTCCCTGCCCTCAGGCTGACAATCTAAAAAGACATGACACAAAAGGAGAAGGGAATGGTGAAGGGGGGATCAGGTCCAGCATTCTTCTCTCCCTCTGAGGCCTGGACCAAGGCAGATGGACCGGAGGGAGGGCTCATCTTTTTCAAGCTAGCTCTGGTGGAGCACTCATACCAGATTACATTACCTTAAAGACCATAGCTTTCTAGCTGTTCTTAAACATAATGAACTCAAAAAGAGGGTATAGTTAGATCATATAACTCCGTCTGTCCCCTGTAAAGTGACTTTATACCATAGAATATAGTTCTTCTTTGATTGTTGGAAAGGTCAGGTCACAATCTGCCTCTGCATTTTTAGACTAAGGCACCTTCAGTTCTATATGTTTTGAGTCTATCTTTGAATTTTACAGTTTTGAGATTTGGAGTATCACTCTTAGGTTTAATTCCTCCAAATCCTGCGGCTTCACCATCTATGTAAGAGAAGAGAAGAATAGGACAGTCAGGCTTGTCACCCACCTGTTCTCTTACAAATTAGAGCACTACTGTAGAGGTTTGATCATTGGACTATGACTGGAGACCAGGGTTTGAATCCCGGCTCTGCCATGAAACTCACTGGGTGACCTTGGGCAAGTCACACTCTCTCACCCTCAGAGGATGGCAAAGGCAACTCCCCTCAGAAGAAACTTACCAAGAAAACCCCAAGCCTTAGGGTCACAGTACATTGGAAGCAAAGGCACAAAACAACAACAAACACTGGATCCTGAACCAGTATGTGTCTGGGGAATCCAAGGGAGGAAACTTTATTTTCCCCAGACAGTGGAATGTCAATAGATCAGGGGTAAACAACTGTAGCCCTCCATTTATTTCCTGCTTAACACCTCAGGCAGCGGGTGATTGGAGATGATATCCAAAAATAACCAGAGGGCCACAGGTGCTCATCCCTGATGTAGTTGTTCCTCAAGTTGACCTTCCTCTTGTCTCTTTTTGCCATTTCTTTGTAGAAGCAGACGGAGGTCATGAGGAAGAAAGTAGTGGCAGAGTTCAAGAGGCTACACCAGCTTCTGGAGGATCAAGAGTATATGTGGATGTCGGACCTGGTAGCACTGGAGAGAACGATTATGGACAGTAAGAAGAGCTATGAGGCCAAAGTCCATAGTGAGAAGAGCTATGTTGACAACATCCACACTGAGATGGAAGACAGATATTGGGAGGATGAGAAGGAGTTTTTGCAGGTGAATATGTAGTAGCAACACTGCAACTGAACTGAGCAAGATAAAAATATAATGCTACAGTTGGCCCTTCCCTTACGCGAGGGATCCATTCCGAACCCCGCCACATAACGGAAAAAACACATAAACTCAAGCCCAATTAGGTATAATGGGGCTTGTTCCTGGGCACGCAATACAGGCGTGCACCCCATTGCTTCTTCTGGGCCGTGGGAGAAGTCTTTCCAGTGTGCCTTCTAGCGTATGCTGGAAGCAGCGTATGGCGCACCCGCGTCATCTGTGGGCGTACTGTAATAATTTTTTTATTTCTCACTTCTCAGGGATCAAGGTAGAGTGCAACACATTAAAATACAAAACACAATTAAGAACACATAAAACCACTAGTTATCGTACAATACTATAAAACTTTTACAATGCATTCACAAGAGAACGTTGTTTAGAATATACAAATTAAAAAGTCATGATTTAAAATGGACACAGGGTAGGCCTGCTGGAAGAGAGATGTCTTTAGTGCTGTTTTAAATGGAGTGAGCATTTTCAGCTGCCGTATCTCCTCTGGCAGACCACGCCAGTCTAGGGCCAGCAGACAAAAGGTCCTCTGGGTAAGCATTGCCAGTCTAGGCCTGGCTGGGTGGAGCAAACATTTTCCAGAGAAACTGAGTGTACAAGATGGATTGTACAGAAGGAGACAATCCTGTAGATAACCGGAAACTAATTGTCAGCCAGTGGAGTAATTTTAAGATGGCTGTAATGTGATCATTCCTGGATGTACCTGTAATCAGTCTGGCTGCCATATTCTGAATTAGCTGGAGTTTCCAGATTTTGAATGAACATAACCCAAAGGTAGAGTGCATTGCAGAACTCCAGCCTTGAGGTTACAAGCGCATGCACTACCATCTTTAGGTCTTCTGATTCTAGGAAGGGGTGCGGTTGGCATATCAGGCAAAGCAGGGACTCTTGAGCATCACATCTACCAAAGATGACATTTGGAGAGACAGATCCAGGAGCACCCCCAAACTGCAAACACTCTTTTAGAGGGAGCGTGACACACCTCCAGCCCCAGATTAGGAAGAGAGCTGGACTCTTTAAATAGCTGTACTTAAGAAAAAATCAGATTCATTTTGAAAGCAGCTGGGCTGGAATGAACCAAGGGCAGAGTGCTCATTTCTCCTCACCTCTTTAGGCTACATCCACCCCCCCCACCCCCCGGGCTATTTCAGACTTTTAAAAAAGAAGCAAAGAAAGAAACGACTGCAAGAGTTTCATCTTCTGGAGGTTTCCAGCAGGGGTTAGGATTAAACCTTTTGATTCCTATATTGAGGGGAAAGAATTGGCAGTGGGCAGGGGGAAGATAACACCCAATTTCCACCCCAGGAGCAGAGAACCTAGGAGACTGTTGATCTTCATAATGTAGAAAGGCAAGGAACCGTGTCATGTACTGGCTAATCTCAGTGCAAAACCCAGAGAACTTTATTCAGCAACTAAAGTTGTTCATAGCATGGTGATGTTGTTAGAACTAAAGCATTTTCAGTAATGCAGTACATTACAAGCACAAAGCAATCATTTTGCATTATTGAAAATAATAAATAAAAATAACCTCTCTGAGTATTCAAGACTGCAGACCTAAAGTCCACAAGAAAGGTGTGGCGACTATAATGGCATAGAAAAATGGTGTCCCTTGTATGAAATGGTAAAATCAAAGTTTGCTATTGGTATATATACTTTTTGGAATATTTTCAAATCGTGGATGGTTGAATCCGTGGATGCAGAATTCATTGATATGGAGAATAAAGCTAAACTCCTCAGTAATACTTTATTTTTTCCCACGTAGGATTTTGGAAAGAGCCTTGTAAGGTATGTTGCTCCCCTCGTGTTCTTTGATCCATGGAATGGTATGTGTCCCTCAGTCATAATACATCATTTTCAAGATCCTGTAGGAAGGTGTGTGTGTGTGCATGCGCGTGCATGTTTGCATGTTCGCTTCCTTCATATGTTACCTGTCTGTCAAGCACTTGAGCTGTTTACTGTGGCTTATGATCTTAAAAAGAATTAGTACAAGAATAGTGGTAGTGGAGGACAAAAAAAAAGAAGAGAAAAATCATGTTCAGGTATCAGCTTTTTCATACAGCTTTATGATAAAAGTTATTTAATGACCAGAAAAGTCATTATTGTTGCAGGAGACAGTTTTGGGAAGGAAAGAAGGAACCAAAATGGCAAATGAATATGTCCTGGGCTAGCCTGAGAGGTTTTCCTATCTTAAGCAAAGCAAAAGATGGTGTCACTTTCCATTCAGTGCACAAAACCCAGCTGAACAGTTTGGCTTGTTCTTCAGCTCTGAGGATGGCACAGTGTCTTGTGCCACTCTGGAAGGCAGCAAGCTAGCTTGGGCAAAGCTTTGAATTGGACCTTTTTAAAAAAATACATTGTCTGATTCCCTGCAAAACTCTGAAAAGGATTTTGTTGACATTAATTGTGGGAAGGGAGAGAAAGCATGGTGTCATGGTCTGAGCTGTTGGACTAGGACACTAGAGTTCAAATTCCACTCAGTCATAGAAACTTACTGAATGACTTAGGGCAAGGCACACTCTCTCCGCCTCAGAGAAAGGCAAGAGCAAACCCTCAATGAACAAATTCTGCCAAGAAAGCCTCATAATAGGGTTTGCCATAGGGTAGTCATTAAACAGAAATGATGTGAAACTATTTATCTTCCAACAAAATTATGGTAGGCAACACCATATTTACAATTTCAGGTTTGACAACAGAAAGATAGAAAATCCAGTGGCTTTTCCAACAGAACTGAAAACAAGAATCCAGAAATTTTGTGATCGAAGAATTTTCTTGGATAATGTGGTGAAGACATTTAATGGTATGCATTGTTGCAAGTTTTTTTAAATAAAAGAACCAGAGTGTGGAACAGAAAGGAATGGAGAAGTATCCAATTATGATCCCATAGCAAGATGCAAACAGTTACAGCAGTGCAGATATCCACCAGGACCCTCTGGAAGCCTCAGTGATCTTGTAATCATTTTGCATCTGACTACAAAGGCATAGTTAGATGCTTCTCTGATCTTACCCATGCCTCAGGAGACATGGAAGACCATGCCATAAGGGAAAAGTGTGTGTCTGTATGTCCCTAAAAGGATGCCAGGCTGTGAAGAGTCAGCATCAGAGTGATGAGTTGCCCAGTTGATCCACATTTTGTCATTCATTGTTCTTATTCATTTATATTCATTTAAGATGAAATGGCTGTAATACTGAAAGGAAGAGGAAGGAAGAGATTTAAAAGAAGCTTATCAGAGGAACAAAAAGGCAACAGAGGTAAGGTCTGAAATGGAAACCTGTAATAACTAGCAGAAGACAAAAGTCTGCTTAAGACTTTCCCCATGCATCAGATAAAATGGAGAAGAGCTGTCAGGAAAACCAAACGTATTAATTTATCTGATAGTTGAGTTCATATCCCACTTTTTATCCAGTAAATGAAGTAAGGTAGTGCATTCCTTCCCATTTTGTCTTTGCAATGCTTTATTCCCCTGTTCTCCTCCTCCACTTCATCCTCAGGACAACCCTTGTTCCCCTTCTGGGGGTCCTGCCGCACCATTTGATGACCATTGCTGTAGAGGGTAAGGTCTCTTGGGATGGTTCATTCACAGGGTTGCCAGAAGCCAAGGTCAACTCAATGGCAGTTGACAACAGAATTGTTTGGTGGGTCTCAACACCCTAAAGGCACCAGATCCCATCTGGTCTTGGAAGCTAAGCAGGGTCAGCCCTGGTTATGGGAGACCATCCATGAATACCAGGTGCTGTAAGATCTATTTCATAGGAAGGAACTGGCAAAACCATCTCTTGAATATTCCTTGCCTTAGAAAACCCAATGAGGTAGCCATAAATTGACAAAAAATTTGTCCCATCCTTTTCCTGTTTGTATCGCACGGTTGTGAGAAGATCTTCATACAATATCACACTTATCCTGTCAGTGCCCCATCAGTAAACTGTGATTGACTGCGATCGTGCAAAAGACTTGTATCTGACGTCGCCCTGATTCTGTCATTGTCCTGTCAGTGAAGTGGAATTGTCCAGTCCTTGCTCTTCATTTTGTATTAACGGAGGAACACATTTATGCAATTCCACTTCACTGACAGTTTAATGACAGGATCAGCGCAAATGTATGAATGTCTTTTGAGCAATCTCTGTCATGGATGGGATTAGGACAGGTTTCACTCCCTTCCCCTATCTGATAATCTTCATTGTTTGGTTCTTATATAGGGAAGAGCTGTGTATACAAATTACTGTATTCTTTTTCTTGAACTCTCTTCTTTCTGTCCTGCAGTGCAAGTTACTCTGGATCAAGACACAGCCTTTCAGAATCTCTGGATTTCTCCAGACCTGAAGAAGGTGTGCCATGTCAACTTTATTGAGCCATTGCTTGAACGTCCTAGAGGATTTAAATGTTCGCACTGTGTTCTGGGCCGTCAGGTTTTCTCTTCAGGGAGGCATTATTGGGAGGTGAAGGTGTGTGGATTGGGGCGGGAATGGGCTCTTGGAATCGCCAGGGCATCTGTGACTAGGTACTATCCTGTTCGTCCTCCTCCCGAAGGGGTCTGGGTGGTGGGAAAGCGCTGGAGAAATTCAGTCTGCTCTCGTTGGCTCTTGGCTTTTGCACTCCAAGAAGATGATGATGATACTGTTTTGATTTTAAGGCAGAAACCAGAGAAGATCCGTGTGTGCCTTGACTGCTCAGAGGGCCGAGTGTCCTTCTTCAATGCAGACACAGATGAATTCATTTATAGTTTCAGTTCGCCCATAATTTCAAGTAAGAGGATCCGCCCCTTTTTCTGGGTGTTGAGCAAGAGTACTGAATTTTGGATGCTTTAGTAGAGTTTGTTGTGTGTGGAGGGGGGGGAGGAATACCTTTTGGCACTGTAACTTCCAGAGTTGTAGGAATTTCAAGATTGTCCAGGAAAGATAACTTTTCTGTTAGTTTTTCCTAAGAGAGAGATCAATCATATTTCTGGCTCAGTTTTTCCTCTTTCACCCCAGGGAGAAGTGAATGGCTAAACAAGGAGATGAGTAGAATTACTTGAGCAAAGTTACTTTGAATTACTTTAAGAGAACAATCTTAATCAATTTTGAGGAAAACTGAATGGATAAACAAACAGTAGAGTTACTTCAGTAGCATTACTTTGAGTCACAATCTTAATCACTTTGGAGGAAAAGTGAATGGGTAAACAAGGAGATGAGTAGAATTACTTCAAGTTACTTTCAGGGAACAATCTTGTTCACTCTGGAGTGGTAGTAAATATATTGGTTCCAGGATGCATGAATGTGGGTACTTTAGAGTGACACTGAGAATATTATATACTTACATGGTTGTTGCTTCCACTTTAGCCTCACTCACTCAGAAGCCATTTTAGTGTCTCTCTCATCCTTATTCTCTCTCAACTGTTAAATGCTGCTGTTTTTCCTGGAGGTAAAGTGTGCCATTTCAATAAAAGTTGCCAAGTTCCATTTGTGACAAGGTGTTTTATGTACCAGTAAATAAGAGGTGGTATTTTTAAAAAATTATTATCTGAGGGCAAGACATAGGCCTAAATACCCTGCAGGCACCTGATCCCAAGCTAAGTGGGGTCAAGCCTGGTAGTTTGGATGAGAGACCACCAAGGACCAGAGAGACCCTCTCACAGCTGCAGGAGTTTACTGCGTAACCTGCAGCTGCAGACATGTCTACATAGGGAGCACCAAACACAGTGTGCAAACAAGAATCAAGGAACACGAGAGACACTGCAGACTGGGCCAGCCAGAAAAATCAACAGTAGCAGAACATGTTATAAACCATTCTGGGCATAAAATACTGTTTGAAACACTGAAATTCTGGACCATGCCAACAACTACCATGTCAGGATGCACAGGGAAGCCATTGAGATCCAAAAACACCTGGATAATTTCAACAGAAAAGAAGAAACCCTTAAATTAAACAAGGTTTGGCTACCAGTCCTGAAAAATAGCAAGATGAAGACTCAACAAATGCAAATGAGAAATCTCCCAGGGTCAGAGGTTTCCTAGCAGACAATGAGCAATAATCAAGCAGACATTAATCCTCATTTGCAGACCCTCCCACCCTGAGGCCTGCCATTAGCAATAGAACAAGACACATGCAAATCACTCAGGGTCACACAGTGTGTGTGTGTGTGTGTATGTGTACACACACACACACACCCAACAGATGCCAGCCACAGATGCTGGAGAAACATCAGGAATAAACTCTTCTACATGGCTACATAGCCCGAAAAACACAAAAAAATAAGGATGCCGGCCATGAAAGCCTTTGATTTCTACAAAGTTGGCCAGCTGCCTATTTGGCAAGAGGCTCCCTTGCTGGAAAGCCTGTCTGCAATGGGGGCAGGAGGCCTCTTCCTCTGAATCCCCCCAGCAGTGGGTCAGGCAGTCTCTGCAGAAATTGTGCCCACACTGGGGGATGATCATTGGGTCTCTGAAATAGTCCAGGCAGATGGAACAAGTGGCTTCCTCAGAAAGATCCTGGACAGTATTCCTACTTGCAGCCATGTCTGCAGTCTACCAACTTTAGTTTCACTTCTTTTGCTTTCAGAGGCTGGGCGTTTTCCCTTGCAGTAAAAGTTTTGCTTCTGCAACAGCGTTTGGAAAAGACAAGATGGACTCAGGAACAGACTTTTGACATAGGCTGCAGCTGCATTGAGGAATTAATGCAGTTTGACACTGCTTTAACTGCCCTGGTTCCATGCTGTGGAATTCTGGGATTTGTAATTTTGTGAGACATGGAAGGGTTATGCCAGGGTGACCCTACATCCTCCTTTTCCAGGACATGTCCTACATTTCATCCTTCTCTCCAGGCAGAATTCCAAAATGTCTTCCATTTAGTGCTGGACTAAGGACTTTATTATACTAGACGAATCCCGGGCAGAAACAGGATTTTAAAAAGTAGGAAAAAAAACCCGCTAATTTAGGATGTTTTTCAGATGACGTTTCTTCCAAAGAGCAACAACGCGAAAATAAAGCGAACAGAAAGTCGACAAAACCGACACATTTTTATTTTCGGAAACTTCCGAAAGTAAAAAAGGTGTTGCTTTTCTCGACTTTCTGTTTGCTTTAGTTTCACGTTATTGCTCTTTGGAAGAAACATCGTCTAAAAACATCCCGCATTTGCTTCCCCCCCCCACTTTTAAAAATCCTGCTTCTGTGCGGGATTCGACTAGTATGATAAGGCTCTAAGAAGCATGAATTTGTATTTATATCAGTGTTTGTTTTTATTTAGTAATGCCCTACATTTTTCTTGAATGTCCTACATTTTATACAGTGCCTTGTCCTCCTTTGCAGTTATCACATCTGGTCCCCGTGATCCAATAGTACCCTGAGAGTCATAGTCCTACAAGGGTCTGCACCTTCTCTTCCAAAGAGAGCTGGTGCCTCATGAAGCTCCAAATTCCAGGATTCTGTAGGATGGAGCCATGGCAAGAAGCAAGCTACAAATGGCTACAGCAGTTTGCTTTTGCCTCAGACTACTGGAAGGGATTTTTGAGTTTCCAAGGAATCCTTGCATTAAAATTATTGCATGTACAGCTCAAGAATGTTTATTATTATTTTTCAATCAAGATCTCTAGCAGAACTCTTCTGGGGGGATCTCCAAGAAGCCATGCCTTAGTAGCTGATGCATTTTTGGGTTTCCTTGCCCTTTCTGGCTGCCTCTATAGAGTTTATCACATGAAGATTGAGAGTTTATCCTGTGAATATCCTGGAAAAGTTGCATAAATAGACGAAACGATTTCACACGACATTGCACAAAACCTGCCATTAAAGTGGTCACAAAGAAGCATTAAGGCACATCTTTTTACTTTTAGGATTTCAGCGACAATACATTTACGATATCACTTTATTTGCGCAATTGCTTGTGATAATCATTCGTGCAATTACTCATCATTTCCACTTTATTTACAGGATGCTTTAAATGCCCTTTAATCTCTCTTTAATGCCAAAATTAACCCATGTGATAAACTCCCTAGATGGATTAAGACACTTGAGTGCAAATTGAGGCCTCATTCCCTCTACAGTTAATGTGAAGCGTGATGCGGGCTATATGACCCTTATTCACATTTGAACGCACTTCCAATCCTCATTTGATCGATTAGAAGAGGAAAGGTCTGTGGAAAACACATATAGGTCCGGGGTTTCCTGACACTAGTTTGGGAGTGTTTTTTTTTAAAAAAAGAAAGCTTGATTCTGAAGCATGTCTAGTAAGTGGGAATGCCAGATCAGAATTGTGTTGGGGTTTTTTATCGCAAAATCAATCTATTGCTAAAGCAAGTAGTTGCTTTAGCAATAGATTCATTTTGCGATCAATTCTATGGAGCAAAAAATTTCTCTTGCCCTTCTTCTCTGCCTCTTCCTGGGTTCCTCATTGCTGGAGAAAGCAATTTGCCTGGTGGTGGCGGGGCTTCCTTCCCCCTCTCCCCCTTCTTTTCCTTCCCCTTGCCTCTTTCCTTCCTTCCTTCATTCCTTCCTTCCTTCCAGGCTGCTGCTACTGCTTTTCCCGGGGCTGACAGGTCTTGCGGCCCTGGAAGAGAGAGAGTCCTGTGGGAAGGGTTTTGGGGGAAGGGGGTGAAGGGCAGCCACCTTCCCTGACTCCTCTAGTGGGAACGACAAGTGCTCCCAGCTAAAAAAGCAGTTCCAAACAAGGTCCCTTTTCATAGTGTGAACGAGGGACCTTTTGAAATCGCTTTACTTAACGGAGCGGAGCCAGGTTCGAATGCAGATTATACTCCAAGTGGGAATGAGCCCAAAGACTCTTTTTCTATCACTCCTAACACTTTAAAGTTTAAAGTTGGTCTCCCACTTTTTCATTGGCTTCCTTGTAAGAAAAAAAATCATTCAAAGATTGAGAGGTCCCACAAGGTAGCAGGTGGTTTTGAAAACTTCTTGAAAGACATTTGTTTTGTATCGTTCTTTCGAAGGGAGGTGGCTCCATTTTATCCTGAAACCTTGGCATGTGTGAATAATGCTAGGCTTAAAATGACTCAAAGAGATTTGCGAACACAAAGCAAACCCCAGTATGCATCAGCGCAACAATCCACATCTCCTCAGGACAAAACAAAAAGTGTGAATGCCCCCTTAATTTTCCAAGGAGTTCCAGCTTCTACCCAGGCAGAAGGTAGATCAGGATCTACTAAGGAAGGGTTTTTGACCATTCCCTACCCAGGCTTAGTTTGCTCAGGAGACACGGGAGCATCACCAGGGCTTTCTCAGAACAGAATCTCTGCCTTTATCAAGAAACTTCCCCAATACTTGTTCCCCAGATGTTGTGGACTACAATTCCCATTGCCCACCTGCAGGATCCTGGTGTGTGGAGATGATGGCACAAGGAGGGCATGGAATCGGCCCTCCTCCTCCCTCTCTCTTGTGTGTTTTAGGACTTTGCAAAGGGCAGACTCATTCTGCCTTTCTCTGAAACACCTTTTGGGGTTAATGTGGCAAAGAGGATTCTCCTCCCCTGGTATCCCCTTCCCAGAGCGCGCGCATGTGTGTGTGTGCATGTGTGTGCGCACGCGCACTTGTGGAAATAATACTTTGGAGCAAGCTCAGAGAAGGTATTTCCAAGCAGGCAATGAGGATTTGTTGATAGCCAAATTCACATTGAGCTCATTTTAATGTGCTTTTAACCCCTTGTTGTGCTCTCTGTGTGATGACCAAGAGCAAATGGACTTGCTTTTCTGGGAGGCCATCACTTTAACCATTTTGGGGATGGAAGCACATAGGACCTACGTATGATAAAGTCCAGGGATGCTTTCATTGTGAGTTCCTGAGATTGGATTGCATGGCCTTTGGGGCTCTTCCAGTTCTGTGATTCTAGAAAAGGTTGAAGGAGTTGGGCATGTAATATCTTTTAAAACATCAGACAAAGGGCAGAATATAAATATTTAAATGGATAGAAAATATTTTAAAGAGCTATAATGAAAGCTAAGAATATACAAATTAAACAGATGCACATTGTATCTCTGGGCATGACAGACAGGCCAAAATAAAGCTGCTTCAGGTCACTTTGGAGGAGCTGTTTAAATGATGCATGCATCCTAAGAGGTCAGAAGTGGCGCCAAAAGCCATGCTCCAATCCTAAGGATTGGAGCACAGCTTTGGCGCAGCTTCTGACCTCTTAAGATGTGTGTGTCATTTAAACAACATATTTCCAAGGTGACCCGAAACAGCTTTACTTTGGCCTGTCTGTTTGGGCTTTTGTTTACTTCTTCCCCTATTCTTTCGGCTCAGGCAAACAAGAGATTGTAATGATAGGTAATGTAACGTGTAATGTGGTCATAGATTGTGGCAGATGTTTGTCCTCTTGTACTGTATTCAGTGAAGAATGCACAGTGATGATAAAGCCAGTCATGATGAGACGGTGGTGGTTATGATCATATAAAAACTCTTTAATGTTTTTTTATTTATTACTTACAGAGAATTTCTTAAACAAACCAGTACAATAAACAATCCACATAGGGCCATTTGTAAGCATATTTTGCAAAGGTACAATACTCTGGTAGCCAGAGTGAAAGAGAGCCCCTGCACTGCTCCACAACCTTAGGGCAAGAGAATCAGACTGTCTCCTTCCCCCAGCCAAAAGAAGGGGATAATAGGCTCATCTGAGAAGGGAGCAGGCATAAAAGCAAAGATGATCTTGCCATGGTCAATGTTGAAAAAGGCCACTCGCTGCCCTGTGTAATTCAGAGTCACTCGGACTCTCTTAAGATTCTGCACAGATAAGACCTGAGTGCTTTGGGGAGGCAAGCAGCTCCCAGTGGGGCTCTGTAGAGCCCAGATGCCTTTCTTAGAATCGGCTTTGAAACAACTCCGTCTCATAATAAACTCTGAAAGGTCTTTCACTGCAGATTCTCTGACAACCCCAACAGCCCAATGTTCCGCATCTTCCAAACTGACATCCCAAAAGTGTCTTCCTCTGGTCAACACTGGGCTTCCGAGCACAATAGAAGTGACTCCGAATCTCTCTTGGTTTGTGGCCAGGTCTTGAGGTTTTGCTCTCACACTTTTCTGATCTGCAGACACAATAAGATTAGGACTAGCAGTGCCTGGATCAAGAGTTAGATTTGCTGTAGGGGAAATAAGGAAAGAAAAGATCAGAGAGGATCAGCTGGAAGAATTATTTCAATCCTGAAGTAAAAAAAACCCTCCCCACAACCCCATTTTCTCTAAAACCAGCAGAATTTCTGTGTCTAAATCCAATTGTTAATCCTGATAAGAGTAAAACATTTCAGATAGTAGAATTTACCGAAGTGTCAATTTAGCCAAAGCTCCAATTGTCTCTAGTTGGGGCTATATACTGCATTCGAGGTTAGGACACTCCCATCTTTCTTGCAGATTTTCCCCTGAATCTGAACCCAACACCAAAAACATGGGGGGGGGCTACTATTCTGCTAGCTGTAACCTGGTTTTAAAAAGCAAAACAACAGAACTTGGCCAGATTATAATTTTGGATTGCAAATGCGAGAAATGCAGCCAGCAGTTTCCATGCCGACTGGTGGATTCTGGGAGCTGTAGTTTAAAAAAACATTTGCCAAACTGTCAAAACCTAAAGAACACATCTAAGACTGGAACTTTATGCCAAGCGTAGAATGTGACTTTCTAAAAGACTAAGGGCTCAAACAGACAGGCCAAAATAAAGCTGCTTCGAGTCACTCTGGAGCTCTGCTGTTTAAATGCTGCATGCTTCCTAAGAGGCTGGAAGCTGTGCTCCATTCCTTTTTTAAAAATTAAACAACATGACATTAACATACAAACAAACACAGTGACAAAAACAAACAACTATATACAAAAAGATATTTGAAAAGTGTTGATATCTACTAATGTATCTTCCTTTACAATTGAATAAACCTACATCATATTAACTTCAAAAGAGTCCCCCTTTTCCCCTTCTTTAATTAATTAATTCTTCATATTAACAAACTGAATTCTCAAATAGACATTTGTCTATTTGCCAACAGGCACCAGATTATGACTTCTGTATGCTTTAGGTTGAAACAAGCATGAGAGCAGCAAACATACTTGTCAATTCGGATGCATCTAATGATATCCTTTAGCTTTGAAGTTTATTTTAAAAAGCTTTCAGTACTTTTTTTGGCTGTTTGTACAGCGCCATAGGAAAACTCCCAGTGTGTATGAGTCTCCATTATGAAATGCTTAGATCAGAAGTGCTTTGATTTGTAGGTTTGTTGTTGTTGTTTGTTTGTTTTAGATTTTGGAAAATGCATGTACATCATGAGACATCTGGGAGATGGGACCCAAGTCTAAACATGACATGCATTTTTATATAACCTTATAAACATAGCCTGAAGGAAATTTTATATAAATATTTTAAATAATTTTGTGCCTAAAAAAAAGTTTGTGTATGTTGAAACATCAGAAAGCACTATCAGCCACCCATGTGAACAATTTTGGCTTTTGGAGTCTTTCAGAATTCCAGATAGGGATAGTCAACCTGTGCTCTGTTTTGGACTACCAATCCCAAACGTTATGCTGGCCTGGAAGTTCTGGGAATTGCAATCCAAAAGTTAACTTCTCCACAAATTCTGCAAAAACCATATTAAGGCAACTCTTTATTAATACAACATCACAAATAGATGCAACTGTTCTAAATCTCCAGATGTTGTCAACAAGCAACTGGCGGAAAACAGACTGGTGGAAGTTGAATTCATGCTAAAGTCATGTTTTACCATTAATTATTTTTTAAAGTAAATCAGCTGGTCTAACAGAAAGCAGGAGAGAAGAATTTTGCAGAAAAGGGGAGGAGAATTGAGTGGATCACCATCCACAACAAATTTTAGCCTAGATGTTCCAAAATATTAGTGCAGAAGAAATATTGCCCCCCACAGATCTCCTTATCCTGGACTAGACCTCAATTTGACCCATCAGCACAATTCTTATGTCAAAGGCTCACTCAGAAAACCCAAAAAAGAATGTATGGAAACTGACAGAGAATTGGTCCCTCATGAACATTCCTCCCACTCAAAGTCAACTCACAAGTCACAGAATCTGCAGTGCAGATTTTCCAATGACAAACAAGCAGCCAGCCTTCCAAAAAGAAAATAAAAAGCCTCCAATAGATTTGATTCTCCCTCAGATCCTTTAACTTACCTTTCTGAATAGAAAGTCCAGCTGTTAGATCATCTGGGGAAGGAAAGAGAACAGAAGTTAAATATGGGCCTGAACAGACAGGCCAAAATAAAGCTGCTTTGGGTCACTTTGGAGGTATGCTGTTTAAATGACACGCACATCTTGAGAGGCCAGAAGCTGTGCCAAAGCTGCTCTCCAGTCCTTAGGGCTGGAGCATGACTTTGGCGTGGCTTCTGGCCTTTTAGGACGCATGCATCATTTAAACAGCATACCTCCAAACTGACTCAAAGCAGCTTTATTTTGGCCTGTCTGTTTAGGCCCTATTACACCATGAGGCTTTTAACCAATTTGGTACACACACACGCCAGCATCCCCATATTATCAGCGCTGTACATGCAATCTTTTTAGTTAGACGGTTCCCTGCCCTCGGGCTTACAATCTAAAAAGACATGACACAGAAGGAGAAGGGAGTGGTGGAGGGAAAGGGTAAGAGGTCCAGCAGTTCCTCTCTACCTCCGAGGCCTGGACCAAGGCAGATGGACTGGAGGGAGGGCTTGGCTTCATAATGGATGGTTAATCTTCTTCTAGGGAAAATACATACTCTCAAGTAGGATAATACATATACAGTACATAGCAATGATAAACCATATGGCAGGGGCAGTCCCAGTTAATGGTTGATCATGTCACCTCCCGTTTTCCCCCCAGTTTCCTTTCAAAATGTCTCAATTCCTCCCTCCTCCTCTCATTTTCCCCCTTGCTGCTTATTCCATCTGCTGGAAACTCAGTTCAAAGTACAAAAGTACAGTAGTTTCCGCTCCATTAACTGGGGAGAATAGAGGGGAGTGGAATCCTGTCCTTCCCAGGAGTCTCAGGCAGAAGCATAGAAGCATAGAATCATAGAGTTGGAAGAGACCGCAAGGGCCATCCAGTCCAACCCCCTGCCATGCAGGAACTCTCAGTCAAAGCATTCCCGACAGATGGCCATCCAGCTTCTGTTTAAAGACCTCTAAAGAAGGAGACTCCTCAACACTCTGCAGGAGTGTGTTCCACTGTCAAACAGCCCTTACTAAGGCCGTTATCACACGTGGGGGGTTTGCAGCTCAGATCCGCAGTCACTCCTGTTCTAGCAATGCAAAAAGTAATGTTTTTTTCACACCAGATCGGGAGTCACTCCTGTCTAGCAATGCAAATTCACGTTAAAATGTGATGTTTTACCACACCTGGTTGCCTTTCCATTGCCCTTCCGAATCGAAGGGGAAGTGGAGCCAGTTTGATTCCAAGCAAGTCACGTGATGCAGATTCAAGCAAAGCGTGGCGAGTGCACATTGTATTACCACACTGGAACATACTTTGAGGGTTCAATGATTCAAATCAGCACCCTTGCGCATGCTCAGTGGGGATCTGGACGCTGTCATCCTTCATCGGGATGAAGGAGCAGTCAGGGGATGAAGGAGCAGGACACAGGGGGCCAAGGAGGGGGCGACATCGGAGTGATTTTCCACACCAGACCAATTCGAAGTGAAATCGAAGTGAGCTTCAAAGCGAATTCTGTGAATTCCCTTTTTTCTGATTTCACCAAAATGAGGGGTCACTTTGGAATCACTGGGGAAGCGCCATAGAAGCGCCCATAGAAAGGAATCGCATCTGAAAACATTCACATTATGACATGAATTTGCATCATTGGACCCACACTCATGTCAGAACTGAGCTGCAAAAGCTCTAAAAATCTCCTCAAAAAGTTCTTCCTAATGTTAAGGTGGAATCTCTTTTCTTGGAGCTTGCATCCATTGTTCCGGGTTCTGTTCTCTGGAACAGCAGAAAACAAGCTTGCTCCCGCCTCAATATGACATCCCTTCAAATATTTAAACAGGGCTATCATATCCCTCTTAATCTTCTTTTCTCCAGGCTAAACATCGCCAGCTCCCTAAGGCGTTCCTCATAGGGCATGGTTTCCAGACCCTTCACCATTTTAGTCACACTCCTTTGGACACACTCCAGTTTCTCAATGTCCTTTTTGAACTGTGGTGCCCAGAACTGGACACAATATTCTAGGTGGGGCCTGACCAAAGCAGAATATAGTGGCACTATTACTTCCCTTGATCTAGACACTATACTTTTATTGATGCAGCCTAAAATAGCATTGGCCTTTTTAGCTGCTGCATCACACTGTTGACTCATGTTCAACTTATGGTCGACTCCCAGATCCCTTTCACACATTCAGCCAGGTGTCCCCCATCCTATATCTGTGCATTTCAAACTTCTGCTGCCTCTCCTAGCTTGTGTGTTCTTCCTCAGTAATTTTTGCCACCCTGAGTACACTCTGAGCTTGCTCATAAAAGAGTCTACTCATGATGTTTTGGCATCTAATTGAAGGCACTGTTGCATCTAGTTTCAAATAAAAGGTTAAGGAGATGCTAAACCATTTCTGGAAGAGGCTGGGGGAAGATGAAGTCATGTTGATAACTTCATTTATCAGAAAGTAGAATAAGCAATAAAGGGATGTAACTACTTTAGTTCTGACTACAAGCAATAGGGAAGAATTTGTCAACATGGTAGAAACAGTAGAGACTGGGAGTGGAAGTGACACCATGCAGAAGAAAGCACTATAACTTGCATAGTGCAAAAGAACTCCAGAAAGTAACATAATGAGAACAAAGGTCTTGTTGCCATTCTCCTTTACCTTTGAACTGTTTCATAACTGCCTGAATAAAATGGTGGATGTCAACGAATTCCCAAGTCCTTAATTTCAGCTCGGGAGGAAAAACCTCTGGAGTCTCAAACTTCTGTCTCTCCTTATACCTTGAGTAGGGGAGGAGAGAAGTTAACTTGTCCATCCCACAATCCCCAGAGCAGAAATGCTTAGAACAGCATTCCCACCCGATGTATATATTAACATAGTTTTGTTAAAATACAAGCAACATTTTTAGCTTGACTTAGGTTAATTACCAAGAACCCCACAGAGTGGATTTCATGTATGCTATTTAGCTTTTATTTTAGTCTTACCATTCCAAACATACCCTTCCAATTTGGTCCAACCCATCCAGACACCACCCCAAAAAGCAGTGGGGTGCCCCATTAATGACCCCCCCCCAAAGTGGATTTTGCCTATATAATACAGTGTGTATTTTAAGTCATATAATCTCAGATATACTGTACCTTTCAAATTTGCTATAAATCCATCTAGCCATTTGTGTAAACATTTTGTTTTATTTATACAAGTTATGCAACTTGAAAGAGTTGGTGTCTTTAAATTCTTTCTTCTTGGGTTAAAATTGAGCATGCCTTTGGATTTACCACACCAGCATGGCCACACATGTCAGTTGCTAACCATATCATTCCCAACCTCATGAAACATGAAGAAAGATCAAGGGGGTCCACTTACTTTACCAAGGTGGTTTGAATGTTCTACAAGAAAAAGGGAGAGAGAGAAAAAGAGAGAAGTAAGACACCCAAAAAGATGACGTTTAAGTAGTCAGATAGGGCAAGCTACAGTAAGTCTCAGAAAGCACCATAACGACTCCCCAAGTAATCTGCTTTAATCTCAGAAGCATTGACCTCCCATCATGTTGGTGGGTCAGACAATGTGAGAGATTAGAGAATAATGAGGGTTCCCACCCTTCTCCACTCCACAAGCCAGTTAGCAGTAACCAATTGCAGAGGCTATAAGGATACGGAGAGGGGCCCCTTTCACATGACACCATTATAGTGTTACAACTCCACTGGTTCCATCCCATGGAATCTGGGACCTGCAGTTTGGGGAAGGGTCTTTAAAATCTTCAACCAGAGAGATCTAGTGCCTCCCCAGACTATGAGCCCAAGGATTCCAGAGGATGCAAATACGTTTGTTAAATGGAACCATAGCGCCAAGTCAGGGTGACCAGATGTCATAATAATAATAATAATAATAATAATAATAATAATTGCTTTATTTCTATACCGCCCTTCTTCCAATCAGGGTGGTGTACAACATAAAAACACATACAAAATACAAAGCAAAATACAATATGCAAAACAATAAAAACATCTTAAAATATACATTAAAATCACATACTAGCCAACATGTCTTTGGCTGTTGGGGGGGGGGGGGACTATCTAGAACTTGTATCGGGGAATGCTCGCCTAAACAGGAAGGTTTTTAGGTCCTTCCTGAACTGGGCTAGGGAGGTAGCCGAGCGGAGCTCTATGGGCAGCGTATTCCAGAGGGTTGGGGCCGAGATGGTGAATGTCCTCCTTACTGTGGAGGTTAATCTTGCCCCAGGTACCCTCAGCAGCTGCTGCCCAGATGTTCTGAGTGTGCGGGGCGGATTGTATGGGGCCACATACATTGCCACAAAGTTAGGCCATTCAAAGAAACACAGGATTTTTGTGGGGTTTGGGGGTGTTTAAGGCTGTGTGCTAGAAGAATTTATTCCTGATTAAAGTTTCGCCAAAACATTCTCTGAGGATGCCAGCAACAGCTGCTGGCAAAACATCAGGAATAAACTCTTCCCGAAAAACCCACAAAAACCTATGGATGCCGGCTGTGAAAGCCTTCAACTTCACAAAAACATAGGACATTATGAACTAAATGCTAAAAACACTCGTAAAAATTAATTTCATATGGCTTAGTTACATCTATATTACTTATACAGTGCGCCCTTGAATGGGGCTTGTGCATGCGGTGGTGGTGCAGTGGCGTGGCAGAGCATGCACGTGCACCCCATTCATTTGAATGGGACATGCCGCCTCGTGTGCTCTCGAACGGCTCTCCACAGCTTTGAGCATATGCTCAAACCTACGTATGATGCGGGCGCACTGTACTGTAGTTTATTATGTAGTCAACCATATTTTTTGAGGATCTTCATCACAATGCCTTGTTGGCTTGCAATGTTCTTACAGAACACTGAGCAGGACAAATGCTTAAGATTACACTTTATTATCAAGAAACCTTTGACTTAATCTACATTTAAATTATTCCTTTCATTTGTCCATTGTGCTTAAAGTAAATAAAAGCACTTTAAACATTTGCCTCAAGCAGCCCATTGCCTAACATGTTTTCCCCTCCCCTCCAAGAAACAAATGCACTCTGAGCTCCAGGTGCGAGTCATGACTGCTGCTGCTCCTAGGAAAAAAGAACTATAGATGGATCCATCTTCTCTCTCTATTTGCAGCAAGGACAGGCTGCCAAGTAGATTAATTTCTTGAAGGGGCATGAAAGGACCTCACCTCCCTGACTCCAGGGGTAGGCTGTCCTCTTTGGACCCTCTCCAGGCCAGAATAGGACTGTCCACAGACTGAAAGACCCTGTCTCTTGTTTTTCACGCGGTGAATGGACAGAACAGCAACCCTTATGGATTAAACCAACAGTCTGCCTAAGTCCACTTCATGTTGCAAGAGTGAGTGCAGCGAAAGGCACAAAGCCCAGGATATGAAGCCTTAGCAGACCAAGTGCTCATTCTGGCAACAAGTCAAACAAGTCTTTTTCTTTTAAGCCTTCAGGGCCTAATTTATTCAATATTTCATAGATTAAATAGGCCCTTGGTATCTGTTAGGATTTACTTCCAGGAGCCCTTAATTGTGTTGCTTTCAATTTTTCAAAATTCTTGTTGTAACTGTTCTAAACAGTTGGGTGCCACTCTGAGAAACTTGGATATGGGGTGAAGTATGAATATTTTGGAGCCAGTATGATGTACTGGTTTGAGTGTTGGACTACGATTCTGGAGTCAGGGTTCACTTCCTACGTTGAAGGCAATTGCAAACATCCTCTGAACAAATCTTGCCAAGAAAACACCATGATAGGTTTGCTTTAGGTTTGCCGTAAGTTGGAAATGACTTGAAAGCACATAACACAAATAGTTTGGAGAGCCAGGGTGCTATGATTATGGGTTTATAACCCTTATACTCCTAATATATACTACTATATTAATACAGTGCTTCCTCGGGTTACGAAATTAATTCGTTCCGCGGCCGCTTTCGTAACCCGAAAAGCCTTCGTAAGCCGAAATGCCATAGGCGCTAATGGGGAAAAGCCGCGATTCCGTGCGAAAAAGCCGAAAAAAGCACCAAAATTTTTTTCGTAACCCGAAAAAACATTTGTAACCCGGAACAATTATTTCCTATGGGATTTTTTCGTATCCCGGAAATTTCGTAACCTGGGTATTTCGTATCCCGAGGTACCACTGTACTATGTTTTTGGGCTATGTTTACAAGTGTGTATACAAAACATAAATGAATGTCATGTTTAGACTTGAGTTCCATTGGCAATATATCACATTATGTAGGAGCAAGACTGGCACAGTGGTTTGATGTTGGACCATGACTCTGGAGATCAGAGTTCGAATCCTTGCACAGATATGGGAACTCACTGGGTGACCTTGGGCAAGTCATATGCTCTCAGCCTCAGGGGAAGACAGAGGAGGCAAACCTCCTCTGAACAAATCTTGCCGAGAAAACTCACCTACATTAGCCTTAGGATCACTATTACTTGAAAGCACATAAAAACAACAACAACAAATATTTTAACAGGTAAAATAAATCAAAGGCCATTAGAAGAAAAGCTATTAGAAATAACAGAGAAACAACTCCAATTCTATCAGTAGGTAAATATGAATTCTCTCTAGTTTGCCATTCAGAACTTGGAAAGGTTACACTATGGGGTGAAACACCCAGAATC
This sequence comes from Sceloporus undulatus, assembly GCF_019175285.1. NCBI lineage: Eukaryota > Metazoa > Chordata > Lepidosauria > Squamata > Phrynosomatidae > Sceloporus > Sceloporus undulatus. Next base: position 13,111,548 of record NC_056523.1, read on the forward strand.
CCCAGGATTCTCACCTGTAGGAGCTCACTTGCTGGCTGCTGGCACTTCTTCTCCAACCTCAGGATGAGCCTTTCAAGAGATGAGAGCTCACTGGATATTTTGACCAGATGGTCATCCCTTCTCCGTCTAGTCTCTGTTTCTACTTCAACAATCTGGGTCAGCAGAAGCTTCTCCTGCTCTTCCAGAAACTTGCGCAGGTTATGGAAGAAATCAGTAATCATTAGCATCTCGCCTTTTATTCTTTCCTGCACAGAGCAACAAAAGGCAGAGGGAAAGATTTCAATAAAGACAAGGTTATGGAGGCAGTCACTGCCTCTGCAATATCAAAAAGGTAGATATAAAATGAAATTGGAAAGACACACCTGAATTCCTTCTTTGGGACTGTAGCTCCCTCAATCCTCCAAGTGGCCATGTTGGCTATGGGATTCTGGGAGTCATAACCCTCAAAAAGGACCACATGCTGGGCACATCTAACCTTCACAGAGAGGATGCCCATTTACAGCAAGGAAAGAGTGTTCAGCAAGAAAAAGGAGCACCCACTCTAGGGATGGCCCTTGCATCTGGGGGACCCTGCTGATGATGCATCTCCAAGACCCCCTGTCCTCACTGCTCTGCCCAACTCCAGCAAACTCATACTGGTGGTCTCTTTAATAGAGTTCAATCATCTCGCATGCAACCTTCCTTTCTTTTCCCCTACCTTTCCTAGCATTGTTGTTTTTTCCAGTGATTCATGCCTTCTCATGGTGTGTCCAAAGTACTGTACGACAACCTGAGTTTTGTCATCTTGGTCTCCAGGGAGATTTCCGGTTTGATCTGCTCTAGGACCCATTTGTTTCTCTTTTTGGTTGTCCATAGAATGCTTAGCACTTTTCTCCACATCTCAAATGAATTGTTTTTCCTCCTATCCTCCTGAAAAGAAGCAGCCTTGTCTGACTCCTTTACCAGTTGGGAACCTACTGTTTCTCTGTGTTCTGTTCTGACTGTAGCCTCTTGTCCTGAGTACAGATTCCTCATCAAGACTATCAGATCTGTTGGCACTCCCATGTCTTTAAAGATGATCCATACTCTTTTATGATCTATGCCAGTGGTCCCCAAACTGTGCCATGTAAGAGATTTTGGGCTTCAGCTCCCAGAAGCCTCAGCTATGCAGTCAAAGGCTTTGCTGTAGTCTTTAAAGCACATATGGATCTTTTGAAATTCCCTGATGCACTCCATTAACCATCATATGTCGAAAAACAAGTCACCAGGAACAAATTATATTCCAATTGAGCTGTGGTGCTGGAAAAGAGTGCTGAGGACTCTGTGGACAGCCAAAATAGCTGGAACCAGAAAAACGAAACAACCTTTCACCAGCTGTGTTACACATCCCATCATCCAGTATTAATATGCTACTGAAATGGTGATACTTACATTCATGTCTTCTCCTTGACTTTCTGTGCTACCTCTATAATCCAAAATGCTTGCTTTTGCCTTCCTTAAAATCTCCAGTAAATTCCACATCTGATCCTGAAAATAAAAAATAAATAATAAATTATTTAGGGCATTTTATACAATTATGGCATATACAGTATACAGTACTTAACATGGAGCTGAATTACAGGTTGAGTCTCCTTTAACCAAAATGTTTGGGACCAGAACTGTTTTGAATTTTCATTTGTTTTATTTTATTTTGCAATGTTTCCATTTTGTTGTTGTGTGCCTTCACGTTGTTTCCATCTTATGGTGACCCTAAAGTGAATCTATAATGGTGTTTTCTTGGCACGTTTCTTCAGAGGGAGTTTGCCATTGCCATCCTCTGAGGCTGAGAGAATGTGATTTACTCAAGATTCTCATGACCTACCCAGGATTCGAACACTGGTCTCCAGTCACAGGTCCAAAGCTCAAACCACTACTTCAAACTATTTCTTAAAATGTAGGAACACAATTGGACTGAATACTTTCTCCCTTCTTGACATTTCAGTTCAAAGCCAAGGTGATGCAATGCAATGGTTCTCAATTTTTGGCCTTCCAGATATTATGTACTTCAATTCCCAGAATCCTTTACTTCTTCCCTGCTGGCTGGGGCATCTAGGAACTGAAATACAAAAATCTGGAGGACCAAAGTGTGAGATCCATTGATGTTGCATGCTTAGCAGCTTCTCCCAACTTGAATTCCCCACGTGTTTTCAGATTGCAATTGGCTTTCTACATCCATGTTGTGGGTGCATGCACCTGAGGAAGTAGGGTCAAGTTGACAAATGCTCATACAACCAGCTTCTTTCTTTCAGTTTGTCTCAAAGGTGTGACTACATCCCTTTGCAAGTCAGGAGTGTGGATTTGAGCACTGGCGGGCTTGGACTTTAGTAGCCAACATAAGCCTCAGTAGCAGAGCTCTCACCTTGTACTCCTGGGCGGCTTCTTCCATGGGGGCCATGTTGTGACCCAGGTGCTCCTGGGAGCCCTCACAATCCCCACAAAGCAGGGCTTGATCCTCTTTGCAGAAGAGAGACAGGAGATGTTGGTGTTGCTGGCATTCAGAGGGCAAGCTGTGTCCCTCACTCTCCATATCCCAGTCATTCAGGATTTCAACCATGTTCATGAGGCACCGGTTGGGCTTGAAGTGTTTCTTCACAGGCCCTCGGCACTGTGGGCACTGGGTTGGTATATCAGGCTTCTGCCAGCATCGACGGATGCAGATTTCACAGAAGTTGTGCCCGCATTCGAGCATCATGGGGCTCGTGAAGTAATTGAGGCAGATGGGGCAAGTTGCTTCCTCGCGAAATCTCTTCCTGGAATTCTCTGCAGCCATGGCTTCACTCCTTCAGGTAGAGGTAAATGTCCTTCTTCAGGAGGAGTCACCACCTTGCAGAGAAAACAGAACAGGGGCATGTTAGTTCATGTTTTGAAAGGCATACTAGTGACAAGAGCTAGAAACTTTATGGTGGCTGGGGATTCTGGGAGTTGAACAATACAATAAGGCTTTGCAACTCTGGTTCCAACATACAGATATACAGATTATGTTATCACCAATTGGTATAAAGCCATTTTATAATGGAGAGGCAGCATGGTGTAATAACTGGAATTCAAGCCCTCACTGAACTGTAAAATTCACATGGTGAGCAAGAGCCAGTTGAGCTTTCTCAGCCTGGTCTACCTTGCAGGCTTGTTGGTAGTGGTGTGTGGATAAACTTGAGAGGAGGAAGCTATGATCGTAAACCACGGAAGAAGGACAGTTGCTTACCCATAACAGTATTTCTTTGAGTGGTCATCTGTGAATTCACACAAATGGAGTTTTTACTGCGTCTATGCAGTGAGCTCGCAAACTTCTAGAATCTCTAGGCAAAACTTTAGTTTGCAACTTTTGGGCGGTAGCCCCCCCCCCCCCCAATATATTGTCCCTGTTGGTCCCACTTTACTCCAGTTCCAAGTATGCCGTGCGAAAAGCTACAGCAGAAGCTAGCAAATTGAGCAAGATGCTGAAAGGAGAATGGGCGGGATTTGTGTGAATTCGCAGATGACCACTTGAAGAAATACAGCAATCCAAAATTAAGTAAATTCGCTGAACAAGCGAATTCACAAATCCTATTCCCAGGATACTTCACATTCAATGTGGTGTTGTTTGGTGTGATATGCATATCTGCTGTGTCCTTGGTATTCACCACATCAATTCCCATGATCCTCCATTTTTGTTTTGGGGCTCCTAGGTCTTCCCCGGCAGCCAGGAGGAAAAGCAGCTGTTTTTGATAGGAAAGAGCAGTGAGGAGGCTCTCCAATAGGCCTCCTGCAAGCTCTTGGAGCTTGCCCTGCTCCTGGCCCCTTGTGCCCTCAGGTACCTTTTTGCCTTCCTTCCTCCAGTGCCAGGGGGCTTCAAAAATAGAGACCCCCTTTTTTTAATTAGCCCCAAAGAGTTCTTCTTCCCTCATTCCTCTTCCCTTGGGTGGAGAATGGAGTGGGGCAGCCTAGGGAATAGGGGTATGTTTTCCTCCCCTCAGGAGCATCACTCTGGGCTCATCCACAGCGAGAGGCGGGAAATATAAATAAATAAAAACTCCAACTCCCAGAATTCCATAGCCTTGAGCCACAAACAGTTAAAGCGGTGCCACACTGGGTTATTTCTCCAGTGTGGATGTAGCCTTAGTCACCAGCTCTGGTTCCTGGACAGCTTCCCCTCCCCTTTCCCTCTTCCGACTCATGGTGAGGAGGCAGTGCCATTGGCTTCAATGGGCCTGGTTAGAACCAGAGAGGACCCAGGCCCCCCACAAATTCTGACACACTGCAGCAAAGCTCTCCCAAATGGAGGGACTCCTTCTCTACCCCCATTCCCCACATAGTTGGAGACTTAAAGGCACAGACATAGTCCCACCCCACTTTTTGGGTTTTCTTGGCAGGTTTATTCAGATGGGGTTTGCCATTGCCATTTTCTGAGGAAACTGAGAGAGTGTGACTTACACCAGGTCACCCAGTGGGATTCCATCCCTGCCTTCTAGAGCCATAGTTCAATGCTCAAACCAAGCACAAGGTTGCTTTGGACTGATTTTTGAGTTGGTGAATTGCCTAAATAACGTGAAATAAAGGATAATGAATTAACAAATAACGTGAATTGCCTAAATAACGTGAAATAAGGGATAATGAATGAGCAAGTAATGTGAATTGTGTAATAAAGTGAAATAAGGGGTAATGAATGAAGAAATAATGTGAAACAAGGCAAAACCACGGGAACCGGAGGCAAGCCCCGCCGGAAGTGGAAAAAGGCCACAAGCCGATTCTGCCCTCACTGTGCAGGGATGCTAATTCGAATTCTACACTACGAAGGGTGCGTATTCATATGATACAGTGGACCCTTGTTATGCGCTAGGGTTTGATTCCAAGATCCCCCATGTGTAACAAAATCCGTGTGTGCTCAAGTCGTATTAAATATAATGACATAGAAAAATGGTGTCCCTTATAAAAAATTGAAATCAAGGTTTGATATTTGAACATTTTCAAACCGTGTACGCTTTAATCTGCGTATAAAAAAAATCTGTGTATAAGAAGGGCCAACTGTAATTTCTTTTGCATTCACACTACTTTGGCTTTGGGATGGGCAGTGTGTTCTTCTGTGCATTTGATCACCATTCGCGTAATAGTATTCATTTTCGAATTGGCCCTACTTTCTTTTCTTTCGAAATGGAGAGACATCTCTCCTGTGTGATATCATCCTTCATATGGTGGTAAAAGGTGGACAGTAAAGAAATCCGACAGGACAAGAATTTATTAATCTGAAAAGGGCTGCTGGAGTTCCACAGATTCCACAAACTGCTCAAAAGGCAGATGAATGGATTTTTGATGGATTTGAATTGATTTTTGAGCAAATCAAGCTTAATTCTCACTAGAAGCTAAGAGGTCTAAACTGAGGCTGTCATAACTTGGCCATATTATGGGACATGACTAATGTTTGGTAAAGTGGAAGGCAGTAGGAAAAGACAAAGATGGCAAAGATAGTGGATTGAGTCAATCAGAAGCCACAGCCCTGAGTTTGTAAGACCTGAGCAGGCCTGCATGACCAGGTCTCTTGGAGGTATCTCATTCATAAGATCACCATAAATCTAACCTGAGGTGAAGGCAATCAGCAACAAGAAAACAGATGTTAAACCATTGAACTTAAGAACCAAGGTTTACAAAGGCAATAGAGGTACAATGGTTAAGATTGGTTTGTTCAGTTTAGCCCAGCTTCAGGCAACATGTACAAAGTGAGGCTTTGCCCTCTTTGGAAGGAAAACTTTGAAGGCAGGGGTCAGGAAAATGGGAGCTAAAAGTTCAAAACGCCTAATCACCAAAAGTAGGATTCTGCAAAAGATTGGCATTTCTCACATTAGGAAAACTCAGGATCAGGAATATTCAGCAATTGGGGGTGGGGCAGAGAACTCGAGTGCAGACCTTCCTAAATTCTACACACACACACTATAGGATAGGATACTGGATTGTAGTGTACAAATTTAAAAGGACAGGATTCAGACTGTGGCAAAACTTGAAATGGGGGTTCATTTTAAATCTGTGTGCACAACACACACACACACACACACACATTCAGGTGCACTCAGAGCGCATGCTTGGAATTATTGTTTTATTTGAATCATTTCCTATATTTCTATGCATTTTATATGTATTATCCTACTAGAGCGGCAGGCTAGCTCCAACAGGCCTCCCTGGAAGAAGATTAACCATCCATTAAGAAGCCAAGCCCCTGATCCAGGCCTTGGAGGTAGAGAAGAACTGCTGGATCTCATCTCCTTCCCTGCCACCACTCCCTTCTCCTTTTGTGTCCTGTCTTTTTAGATTGTAAGCCTGAGGGCAGGGAACCGTCCAATTAAAAAAATTGTATGTACAGCGCTGTGTAAATTTACAGAGCTTTAGAAATAAAGGTTAATTAATTAATAATAATAATAATAATAGTCCACCTCCCCACCCCAAAAAAGGAACTCCAAGAAGTTCTGTTCTTTTATGCATCAAGGAAGGGTAACTGTCTTGGGAAGACAAAGGTAAAAATAAGTGAGCCCACATCTGGGGCCACCAAACCATCCCACAGGAGAGCCAGCCTGGTGTCCTAATTGGAGGGCTGGACTTGGATTCTTGAATCTGAATCTGCACTGCAAAATTATTGCAGTCTGACACAAATTTTAACTGCCATGGGTCAATGCTATCATGGAACTCCAGGATTTGTAGCTTTTGAGAAAATTCTAACCTTCTCTGACAGGGAGATCTGGTGCTACAACAAACTATAAATCCCAGGAGTCCATAGGATAGAGCCATGGCAATTGAAGTGGTGTAAAGGTGTATTCATTCTGCATTACAGATTCAGCCCTGGGAGACCAGAGTTCAAATCTCTGCTCAACCCTGTTAAACCATTGGGCAGCCTGGGACAAGGAACTCACCCTCAGAGGAAGGCAATGGCAGACCCTTCTGAACAAATGTTACACACACATCCTGATAGAAAGCCACTGAGTGACCTTACTTTGGGCAAGTCACATGCTCTCAACCTCAGGGGCACATGGCAAACCTCCTCTGAACAAATCTTGCCAGGAAAACCCAATGACAGAGTCACCTTAAGGTTGCCTTAAGTTGGAAACAACTTAAATATATACAGACGCAATATACATACACAACAAAGCTTTAACTGCCCTGGCTCAGTGCTCGGGAAACCTGGGAATTGTAATTTATTGTGGAACTGGAGCTCTCTGACAAAAAAGGCTAAAGGTCTCATAAAACTATAGATATTCTGATAGGTTGTAATAGAATGTAGAAAAATATATATATAGATTTATGTATTTTATAATTTTCATTGTATGAATTTTAATTTTAATACAAATTATTTAAAACACAAAAAAAAACCTACAGTTCCCAGAATTCCCTGGCATTCAGACATGGCAGTAAAAGCAGTTTCAAACCAGATTAATTGTGTTTTGTACCTAAGACTCTGGAGAACATGGTCTAAGTTCCCATGAAACCCACTTGGGCAAGTCACACTCTCTCATCTTCAGAGAATGACAGTGGCAAACCTCCTCTAAACAAATCTTGCCAAGAAAACCCCATGATAGGTTCACCTTCTTTGTTGCTTGCCTTAGGTTCAGCATAAATATAAAAGGATTTGGAGGCACACAACAAGACAAGCCTATCATAGAGTTTGCTTGGCAAGATTTGTTCAGAGAAGGTGTGCCTTTGCCTTCTTTCCTCTGAGGCTGAGAGAGTGTGACTTGGCAATAGTCACTTGGGCTGCTTCTGTGTTGCAGAAATAATCCAATTTCATACCAGCGTAACAGCCATGGCTCAATACTATGGAATTCTCGGAATTGCAGTTTTGCGAGATATTAAGACTTCTGGTGCCAAACAAAATTCCATAGCTCTCAAAGTGGCTCATGGATAGTTAATTCAGATGGTTCCCTGTCCTCAAGCTTACAATCTAAAAACGCATGACACAAAAGGAGAAGGGAATGGTGAGGGGGAAGGGGTTGAGAGTGTGACTCACCCAAAGTCACCCAGTGGGTTTCTATGGCTGACTCATGATTCAAACCCAGGTCCTACTCCAACGCTCAAACCATATTGGCTCTGGGACTAGAGAATACACTTGTCCCTCCATATTCGCTAGGATTTGGGGTACAAGACCCCAGTGAATATGGAAAAAACGCAAATAACAAAAATACCATGTTTTTACCTGGGAGGACACCTCTCTAGGAATCTCTAGGTCCTCCAGTGCAACTCTGTGGTCAACATCCGACACTGGCCATAGAACTACACTGGAGGAGCTACAAATACCTAGTATTCTCTCTAGGAATCTCTTTCAGTGCACCTTTTAGTTAAAGTTGACCATAGAGTTGCACTGGAGGACCTAGATATTCCTAGAGAGAATATATTAATAAAATCCATGAATAATCAAATCTACAAATATGGAGGGATGAGTGTACATCCCTCTCATGTTCCAGATGGGCTGCCAAGCCAGTGCCAAACCTTTACCTTCCAAGTCTGGCTGAGGCAGCTGCTTCAAGAGGGCTCCCAATCCGAGGGGCCCAAGCAAGGATGGCTCTTACGGTGTGAAACTCAAGAGTTTTGCAGCACTTAGGAAATTTCTCAAGCAGCGCTCAGGTCTTCAGGCGTCTGGAAAGCAAGAGCGAAACAGGCAGCAAGAGAATGAAATCGAAATTTCTGCCAGAAGAGTCTCGACTGGGCTTCCCTCCCAAGGGCACTGGTTGAAAAGTGAGCCGGGCTCCTTGTGATTGGATGGATCCAAGGAATGGAGCCACTTTGCTTCACAATGCAGCCAATCATCAGCTGCTCTAATGTTTCAATGGAGAACATGCACAAAAATCAATCAGTGGTGCCTTTCTTTATTGGCCAACCGAAATGCACAATAGACTTTTTGCAAGCTTTCAGAGCTCCATGGGCTTCTTCATCAGGCAAGATGTTACAAACAGGAGGGGAAAAAACATGGAGACTTCTTGAGGAATGCATTGTTCTCTGCCTACAAAGAGGCCTGTGACCTCACTGGAACAGAGACATGTTTTATTGCCAAAGAGGGATCCCTCCCTGTTAAGATGCAAATAGACTTTAAATGGAGCTTCAAAAGCTTGCAACAACAAGCATATTGTGCATTTCGGTTGCCAATAAAGGTATCACTGATGGATCACTGAGAAAGTGTGACTTCTTGCCCAAAGTCACCCAGTGGGTTTTCATGGCTGAGCGAGATTCAAACCCTGGTCTCTAGAGTCCTGGTCCAACACTCACACTACGACACCACAATGGCTCTAAAGTTTCTGCCTGATTATAGACAGAAATAAAATACCTCTGCATTACAAGGGAATGGCTCCAAAGAAATATGGCCGCTTAAGGCCTCTCCCTTTTTTCAGAATGCCCTCCCATTGAGGTTATTAATGACAACTATCATATTCCCTACATCTGAACAAGGGCTGGGATAAGTGCAACCCAGGAGCCATGATGCACAGCCCCAGAAATATAAGGATTTAAAATAATACATATTTTTGCCCCTAGAGACCCTTCATGTCTCCTAGGGTTTGGGGGACAACCATTTTACCATAGCTTTGACAGCCATTTTGAGGGCCATTTTATCACAGCTTTGGCAGCCATTTTGGGGGTCATTTTATCACTGCTTTGATGCCCATTTTGAAGGCCATTCTGTCACAGCTTTGATGACCATTTTCACAGCCATTCTACTGCAGCTTTGATGGCTATTTTGGCAGCTATTTTACCATAGCTTCGCCCCCTAGGCCTGCTTTAGGCCTAGAAGTCTGTCTAGGGCATTTCCCATTGAAAAGACATTGGCCTCTCCCAAGACTAAAATGTCCTGGAGATCAAAGGTTGCAGCATATATACAAAAATTAAATTTAAAAAAACAATAAAGTACACCCTTCCAAACAAAACGAGTTCGTAAGAAGAACAGAGGCTTATCCTGTGAGATTATCAACGCACCAGTGCCCTACTGACATATAATTAACAGAAACCCAAGACAGCGACCGAAGGAAATACTGTAATGGTTGACAGGGTTCTTCTCCCTTTACTTTATAACAATACAATCTGAGGCTTTTCCTTCCTTAGAAATATTTATTTCACCCTTGGTCCTTTTCCTGGCCCCAGCTTGCTCTCCTAATCCACTCACATAATCATAAGTGACTCAGAGATGGGCTCCCAGTATCCTTATCTATTAAGCATTTTAATATTTTGGGGAGTATGCTTTTGACATTGTCTCACAGAAGTTGCACATTTTGTGGCAAAGCCTTGAATCTCTGCCTTCTCGTTTTTTATTATTAGTTTATTGTTTTCTGTTCCTTTTTAAGGGATATAAGTTGAAAGTGTTTTTAAACTGCTTGTTTTCTGATTGTTAAACAAAATGGGTTTTAGAAACCATGCCTGAAGTAATTCCAGCTATTGTCCTCCCCTCATATTAAACAAGTTAAAATTTATAAGTTTTTTTAAAATTGATAGGTTAATACCAGATGTTGGTAAACCTTCAATTTCTACTTTTAACAGATTTCTCTACTTTTCTCTACTCTACGATCTCTATTTTTAACTGATTTCAGAATCAGACCGTTTGGAGTCCAAACATTCACATGGCTGGAAATGTCATTGTAAATAACATCCATGATGCTAGTAAGAGTAGACATGGAGATATTTAAAAAGTCTCCTGTCCTCTTAGTGGTGGGACACTTTTAGCAGAACAATATAATTTGGTGGCTGTAACAGTAAAAAATTATTTATAAAGAGCACAGAAACCTCTCAGATAAAACACTCTTTTACCTGCTATAAAATGGGGAAGTTCTATTCCTACCTCTATTTCAACTGTTAAGAAGGATAATATTAACCCTGTTCTACAGTCATAGTCAAATGTTCAAACCATGATGCCACACAGGCTCTCTTTAAAGTTTCTATGTGATTCCAAACAGAAATAAAATCCCTTTGAGTTACAAGGGAATGACTCCAGAGAAAATATGGCCGCCTAAGGCCTCTCATACCCTTGTCATGAGGCACTCTACTTGAGGTTATTAATTTAATGACCAACTACCATTATTCCATTAAACTGAACAAGGTCTAGGAGAAGAGCAGCCCAGGGACCATGTGCAGCATCCAGAAATTTCTTGGGGAACTTAAACAAAGACATATTTTTGTCCCTAGAGACCCTTCCCATCCTGTATGGTTTGAGGGGAGGCCATTTTACCACAGCTTTGGCCTCAGTCTCAGTCTGCTTTAGAAACACTTCTAGGTCTCTTTCTTTCTATTGAAAAGAAAAGGCCTCTCCTCCCAAGAAGTCTGAGGGAGTCATGCACTGACTGCAGTATACATACAGAGGTTTTAAAAATTAAAGCAAATCTCACCCAACAAAACCCAAGTGCTGGTGTAACACTCAAGCCAGCAAAACAAGAGTGACCAGACTGTGAGGTATAAGTATCAAATCAAATTAATCAAGATAAAACAAGTGAAGCAGCAATTTCCAGTTTATTAATTACAGTGCACCCTTGCTTTACGCGTATGCTCGAGCCCCATTTAAATGAACGAGGCTTGTGGGTGTGGCAGTGCAGCAGCGTGCACACACCATTGGCACACACCCCATTAATCCCTATGGGACGTGCCGCCCCTTCCTCCCTGCATTGCTTTCAGCGTATGCTGAAAGCTGCATAAAGCGCACCCGCGTATGACGCGGGCGTACTCTACAATCTTGCAAGAAGGGGTGGCAACTAGGCACACCTGTCTGATGTTTTACACAATATTTATAAGTCATTTTCTGTTGCAGTTTTCCTTAACTTATTTCTCATTGGCTGATGTACAAACTCTAGAAACTCTCATTACATTTGTTTGTTTTTCAACACCTACTTCATACTACTTTATACAATCCATGTTCATTTAAATTAGTCATTATAGATTCATAGGTGTGAAGTATAATATTCATGAGCCATCATTAAGCATGTGCAGAAGAAAAAATCTCTTGAACTTTAGTTTACCTTTTAGGAAAGAAAATGAAATCTATTGCAATTAACAGTGGCCTGAGCTTCCCACTTCTTTCTTTATCTGGTTGGCCTTTATATATTAGCTCAAAGGAATGTGTGTTGCTTTTGAAGCTTGTACACCCACAATTATTACAAGTTTAGTATCTTAAACTAAAAAAAACACCCCACTGTGTCTTGTATTTTTGGCACATTACTAAAATAATGTTTTGCAAGGGTAACCAATTTTTTCTTTATCTGGGGCCTGAAATCCAAACACTCCCTATAAAGAATGTGTTTGTGGTGTATATTTTAAAAACCATTCCTGTCTTCTATACTACAGGGCCTATCTAAGTTCTACACTCATAAGTTTATTTCTACTCACTTCATATATACAGTTATACCCACATTTATACATATATCTATATATGAACATATATTTATTTGTGTGTTAAATCCAAACATTCCTTTCTCTCACAGATGTCCCCCTTTTCCAAGGCATGTCATACATTTCAACCTTCAGTCCAAGAGGGATTCCAAAATGTCCTCCATTTTGAGCATGGCCTTCTAAATTCTGAATGAGCCTTTCTGCAGTGAAAATATTTTTATTAAAGAGAGAAGTGTAGATTACATTAGGACTGTAGTGGCCATGCCTCAAACCTTCCTGCTATTTGAAGCAGCTCTATTGTTGTTCAAAGATATAACTGTGTTAGTCTGTAGAATCAGTATGTAGAGTGATCTTGTAGCACCGAGACTAACTGAAAGAAAGAAGTTGGCAGCATGAACTTTCCTAAACTAAAGTCTACTTCCTCAGATGTATCTGAGAAAGTAGATTGAAGTCTACAAAAGCTCATGCTGACCTGGTACAGACAGCCAAAATAAAACTGCTTCGAGTCACTTTGGAGGTATGGTGTTTCAATGATACATGCATCCTAAGAGTCCGGAAGCTGCACCAAAGCCATGATCAGTCCTAAGGACTGGAGTGCAGCTTTGGTGCAGCTTCCAGACTCTTAGGATGCATGCATCATTGAAACACCATACCTCCAAAGAGACTTGAAGCAGCTTTATTTTGGCTGTCTGTATAGGGCCGCTGCCAACTTCTTTCTTTAATTTATCTCAAAGGTACTTCATGATCTCCCTATTGTTGCTGTTATTTCTTTCTTGCCTCTCTTCATGGGTTGAGGTGGAAACAACAACAAACCAATAATGAGGAAATTAAAATAATGGTGTTTTTTGTGCGATGTTGTGTGAAATTGTTTTGTGTAATTACACAATTTTTTCTGGGATAGTCACGGGATAAACTCCCAATCTCCTTTGTGTGAAGGAGGAAGGTCACATGCCAGATGGATGGACTTGATTGGGGAGGTTATGGCTATAAATTTGTAGGATGCAAGCAAAGCAGAGTGGGGGGGGGCTTGGAAGTGTCTCATCCACAGAGTTCCAATGAGTGGAGGTCAACTCAAGGGTAGCTTAGAACACCCATTACTCCAAGATCAGAGTCCAACACTCACACCACTACACTCTGCTGCCTCCAGGGTGACCAGAAGTCCTCCTTTTCCCAGGACCTGTCTTCCATTCCAGCCTTCTGCCCAGGAGGCATTCCCAAATATCCTCTGTTGGAGCATAACTCAGAGGCATGCATTGGCATTGATAGCAGCGTTTTTAGCTTTTGTTTTGTAACATCCTCCAATTTTTCTCAGAACAGGTTCAACCAGAGGTCCTCCTTAGTTTTTGTGGGGTTTTCAGGCTATGTGGCCATGTTCTAGAAGAGTTTGTTTCTGATGGTTTGCCAGCATTGTGGCTGGCATCTTCAGAGAATTGAGTGGAATACATAACAACAGAACAATACACAGATTAACATGGAAATCACTCCTCCCTACCTATAGAGTGATTTCCATGTTAATCTCTGTATTGTTCTGTTGTTGAATGCTAAGGCCTCAGGGTCCTCCTTTTTCCAGGACCTATCCTCCTCCATTCCAATCTTCTGCCCAGGAGGAATAACAAAAAAGTCCTCCATTTATTTTATGTTATTTTACTTTATTGAGCCAGACTCAGAAGCACGCATTAACTTTTAAATCTTTGAGCTTTTCTTGGAGCAGCAGCTCCTCCCCTTTTCCTGAATATTCTTCCCACTTGTTTCCTAAAAACTAAACTGGCTGGATGGAATTTTTCAAACGCTCTGCCTTTTTGTTTCTACCAATGGAAAGGGAGATCTTGAGAGACAAGGCAGGCGGTTGGCTCCCAGGGGGAATCATCCAACCCCTTGCAGCATCTCCATAGAAGGCATTGCAAATAAATAATGCTGGCTTGCCCATTCAGATGTGCTGCTGTCTCTGCTGAGGATTCCAGCTGTGCTGAGCCTTTGGCTTATTCTAGTAAGGTTCCTCCTGGTAGGTAAGCTGCAGCCCTCTTTCTTTAACTTTCTTTGCTAGCTTCACTTGGGATGGCTGGATCCCAAGAGATCTGTCTGGTACGCGTGTTTCCTGCCCAGTCCCTCCAATAGTGCCTTGCTTGTTATTCCTTTCTTTGGCTAGTTGGCTGGTTTCCAGAACTACTTGTTCTTCTTTCTTCCAGGTTAGTTGCAACTTGCAAGTGGTATTGGGTCTGATTCAGAGCTGGGAAAGGTCTGGGTCTGGGGGAACCCAATTCCAGCTGCCATTAATAGGGATTTTGTCAAGAAATTGTTTTTTCTGATTTATTCAGATGATTTTTAAACTATGAATATTTACATGTATTTATTTAGTTAGTTAGTTTTTATGCCACCTTTCTCCCAAAAAAGAAACTCACAAGATTAAAAAAAACCCACCAACACTTACTTTAAAGACCTTACAATTTTAAGTAAAACAAGCAATTAAAATAACCCAGTGAAAACAGTACAAAATGAACATTAAAAGCATACAAAAGTTAAAAACATAACTAAGGTCCATAATCCAATCTGAGGCTACTTTAGCTGCTAAAGAATCTTGGGAACTGTAGTTTCATGAGACATTCAGCCTTCTCTGTCACAATAAGCTATACAGTCATCCCTCCATATTTGCTAGGGTTCGGGGAACAAGACCCCCATGAATATGGAAAAGTCGCAAATAACAGTAACACTGTTTTTACCTGAGAGAACACCTCTCTAGGACTGTGGTCAATGTCCAGCTGACACTGGAGTAGCTACAAATGCCTAATAGAGTATTCTCTCTAGGAAGCTCTAGGTCTTTCAATGCAACTTTTAGTTAAATTTAACCATAGAGTTGCACTGGCGGACTTAGATATTCCTAGAGAGAACATATTAATCAAATTCGTGAATAATCAAATCTGCAAATATCAAAGCCGCAAATATGGAGGGATGACTAATTCCCAGGATTCTCTGACACTGAGCCAGGGCAGTTAAAGCCATTTCCAACTGGATTATTACTGCAGTGTGGTTTGAATCCAAAGCACCTCTCTCCCATATAAAAGTGAAATGTGGATTGTTCTCATGTGTGTACATCTCATGGGACTATCTTTTAAACTGATGTGTGTTTTCACTGATGCAAAGGAATTGTTGTTTTTAAATAATTGTACTAGTTTTTGAAAAATAAAAAATACTGTACCCAAAAAAACCAACTCTATCACACACATAGTGCATAACACATTCCACAAAAACCACAAAATGCCAGCCTAAACTATGCTTACATTAAAACTAAACTACATTAACAACTAAACTACATTACTTTCCCAGCCTCACCTCCCACTATATCCTCCCCTTATACATAATTAAAGAAACCTAAACTCTCCAAAACACAACTCTTAACAAAACATACACAAACTGTATTGATTTCCAACTTCCCAAGGTTGAAAATATTAATGCTTAGTCTATTCACTTCTCAGCTAATGTACTATCAAATTTTTATGTTGCTTCTGACCTAAAAAGTCAAGCAAAATTGCTTAAATCCTCAATATACACAGTATCATATTGTGCATCTGTGTTTGTTAATTGTTATCGTTATAATATTGTGCATCTGTGTTTGTTAATTCTCCATGATATCATATTGTGGATCTGTATTTGTTGTTTGTCCACAATATCGTATCACGGATCTGTATTTCTTAATTGTCCACAATATTGTATCGTATTCTGGAGCTGTATTTGTTCCTTCTTTATTTCCTGCCTCAGCCCATGGGGAGAGGCAGGTAAGAAATAATAATAATAATAATAATAATAATAATAATAATAATAATAATAATAATAATTTTTATTTGGATCTGCCGTTGATCTTATTATTATTATTGCTACATGTGCTGTCTCAAAACTAAACCTTTTTAGGGATGGAGGAGTGAGGTGAGGACTAGTGTTAGAATTCCAACTCATTAATTAAGGGTGCATCTAGACTGTAGAAATAATGACGTTTGACACTAATTTAAGTGCTGCAGCTCCATCCTATGGAGTCCTTGTTGTTCTACAAGGTATTTTAAACCTTCACTGCCAAAGAGTGATGGCAGCTCTCAAAAGTTCAAATCTCAGATTCTGTAGGATGCAGCTATAGACCTGCATTATTTCTACAGTGTAGATGCACCCTAGAAGACCACATGAATCCTACCCCAGTTTTTAATGGACCTGTGATCCTGCTTTTAAATGGTCCAAATCACCTGCTCACATTTCTCCCTAAGGGTTGGTGTCTGGTTTTAAACTCCATTCTCATTGTGACAAGAAAGCCAATAGGTGAAGAATCAAGGAAGGAGACAAGACAAGACATTAGAAATGGAGTCCACCGAAGGAAGTGCGATGGCTGCCAAACGTCCCAGGGAGTGGCTTTGGTGCGAAGCGCTTTGTCCAATCTGTGTCCAGTATTTCACAGATCCGGTGAGTCTGGAGTGCGGGCACAGTTTCTGCAAGGCCTGCCTCCTGCGTTCCTGGGAAGAGATGCCCAAATCGGACGCCTGCGTTCGGTGCGATTATCCGATTTCAACGAAGACCTTCAAACCTAATGAGCCACTGGCCCATCTGGTGGAAGAAACTAAGCAAGTGGTGGAGCGTGCCAAAGAAGAGGTTGAGAAAGAGGGCATTTGTGAGACACACCAGAAGAGCCTGAACTACTTCTGCGAAGATGACCAGACTGCCCTTTGTGGGCTGTGCATGAAGTCAGACACTCACCAGAGTCACAATGTGACAAATCGCAGCAAGTATTTGGTAGGAATTTTCTGGTTATGGGATGAGTTTGGAAAGGTCACATGGTGGCTTCAAGCCAGCTGAAAGCCATTCTTGAGATTCCAGATCAACCTCTGGCAGATCCAAATAAAAATGCATCAGTGATACCTTTATTGACCAAGTGAAATGTTGCAATATACTTGTTGCAAACGTTTGAAGCTCAATGGGCTTCTTCATCAGGAGAGATATTACAAACCAAACAGGAGGAAAAGACAATTGGAGATGTTAGTCAGATGCCTGCATGTTGTTTCAGTCCTTAGTAAAGATGGTATGCTGAAGAGGATATCTTTTGCAGGCAGGCTCCCCCTCCTTTTAGCCATGCAGCAATAGGGAGCATATCATCTTTACTAAGGACTGAAGCAACATGCAGGCATCTGACCAACAGTTCCAATTATATTTTCTCCTCTTTGGTTTGTAACATCTTGTCTGATGAAGAAGCCCATAGAGCTTCAAAAGATTGCAACAATTATATTGTACATTTCAGTTGGCCAATAAAGGTATCACTGATGGATTTTTGTTTGGATTTGTTCAATGGCCAACACAGCTGCCCCTGCGTGTTTTCTGTATTATGGCAGATGTTGACCATAGACCTGCGTTGGAGACCTTGGAAGTTCTTAGAGAAAACACTTCTCTAAGCGTTTGTAGGTCTTCCAGCATGAGTCTATAATCAACGTGTGGCAGATGTTGACCACAGAGTTGCGCTGGAGAACTCAAACATTCCTACAGAAAACACTTCTCTAGGTATCTGTAGGCCCTCCAGCATGATTCTGTGACCAACCTATGGCAGATATTAACCACAGAGTTGCATTGGAGGACCTTGAGAGTCCTAGAGAGGGGCTCTCTCAGGTAAAAAGAATAGTGCTTTTTTAATTTGCACATTCCACTTTCATGGAGGTCCTTCAAACCTGACCCCAGCAAATGTGGAGGGACCACTGTATATAAGGCACTTGAAAGAGTTACTTTTCAGACCACACTTTCTAGAATCTCTAGCCAACGTGGTCAGTGCTGGCTGGGGATTCTGGAAGCTAGCGTCCAAGCCATTTTCCAGGCTCTGGGAAACGTAGGTCATCTCTCTTCATAAACTGTTACATTATTTGCAATGAAAAATTCCCAGGCAGTTCAGTATTAAAACATAGGAAGATTTCTTGGGCGTGAAGCACAGACATGGGTACTAGACTCAGATGATCCAAACACACTGCAGAAATACTCCAGTTTGAGACCGCTTTAACTGCCTTTGCTCAGTACTAGGGAACTCTGGGAACTAGTTTTGTGACACATTTAGCCTTCTCAGTCAGAGCTCTGGTGCCCCAATAAACTACAGTTCCCAGGATTCCTAGCACTTAGTCAGGCAGCCAAGTGGTCTCAAACTAGATTATTTCTGCAGTGTATTTTGGACCTCGGTTCTCTATTTCAGGCAGAATTTGCTGAACTTTATTTTCCTCTCGCCGTCACCACATGCTTCTTAATAAATCTATACTTATTTTTTTGGAGGTAGCCGTGTTGGCCATATAGCAAAGAACAATAACATCCAAAATCCACAAAATGGTGATATTTTTATTTGGCCAACCAGAATGCACAAAATAGATGATTCAAGCTTTTGAAGCTTCACTGACATCTTCATCAGGCAAAAGTACATTAAAAATCATACAAGAGGGAAAAATTATAAAATGACTATGTTAGTTACAGGCTTGCATTTTTTTCAAGGCATTGTGTTGTTCTGTGGAGGGATTTCTATGCAACCAGGTCCTTATTCCTTCTGACCATGTGGCACTGAGAATGATGACATCTTGGATCTCAGAATAAGTACCTTTTTGTATTGCTAATGGGATTCCAATTTTACAATATCTCCTGGACTTTGGAATGTTTGTTCCCAGTGCCACATGGCCAGAAGGAAAAGAGTCCTGCATATATATATATATATATTCCCCCACAAAATAACTTGAGAAGATGCAAGTCTGTGATTGACATCATTTTATACAGTGGGTCCTTGGTATCCACTGGGGGTTGATTCTAGGATCCCTGTGGATACCAAAATCCATGGATGCTCACATCCCATTAAATACAACGGCATGGTTAAATGGTGTCCCTTATATAAAATGGCAAAATGAAGGTTTCCTTTTTGGAATGTATATGTTCTTTGAATATTTTCAAGCCATGGATGGTTGAATCCATGGATAAAGAATCCATGGCTATGAAGGGTCAGCTGTTACTGTTTTTCTCCTGTATGTTTTTTCACACCTCTTGCCCGATGAAGAAGCCAGCTGGGCTTTGAAAGTTGGCATTGTATAGTTCTGCATTTTGGTTGACTGAATAAAGGTATCACTGTTGTGTGGATATTGTACTCTACTCGTTTTTTGTGTCAGTTATCCTCTTCTTTCCCTTCTTTTCCTGCTGCTTCTTTTGCAATCACTTCATCCTCCTGCTTTGTTCAGCAAGAATAGGGCCTGCAGAGCGGATAAACTTTCTAGAGGAGTTTTTTGTGGGTTTTTCATCTGACTGGCATGTTTAAAGAATGCTGGCATGGAAGTGAGTGGACTAGAGGGGTTTGTTGATCAAGAGAGAAAATCAAGGAGAACATCAGACCCTCCCTTCAGACATGTATGTGGCTGGGCTTTATAGTGTGTGCTTGCTTTCTGGTCCCTGATTAACCTTGATTTCTCTCCTCAGGATCAAATTGAAGGCTATTTGAATCAAGTAATGACAATGGGACAAGATCTTTTCTGCACCAGCAGGTCAAATGCTGAAGGCAAACCAAGAGACTGGCTGGTAGGAACAAAACGGGGGGCAAAGGCATTGAAACTCAGTCAGCAAAAATTTGAATAAAATAAAAGCATCCTGGTTACAAAGTCCTAACTCATAAAGTTCATTTTTACAATTTGGAACTGCAATAAAAGTTTGCAGTATACACTGTGCATAAACTTCCATTCTGGGTTCCAATCAACCACTCCCTGTAATCAGAACATTTCCAGGCATCTACATATTGTGCTTCCCCCCCCCAATGACCATGTTCGCATGTCCAGTTCTTACTAGATTGCTGGGAAGGAGACCTTCTTCGATTTGATTTGATTGATTGATGTATGCTTTGTTGCAAAGCTACAGGTTTTCTGAGTATGCTGATGCTTTCTATTTCTGTAGCCCTGTTCTGTTAACTACCCTATCGGCATTTGTCACGTGCGTTCACTCTTGGGAGGAGTGATAAATGATTCTATTCCCACAGGCTTTTGTGGTAAGACATATTAAACACTCCTGCAGTGTGACATGATTTCAGTCATAGACTATGACTTTGATGACTAGGATTTGATTTCCCACTTAGCCATGAAACCCACTAGGTTTGGGCAAGTCGCATGCACTCAGCCTCAGGGGAAGGCAATCCAAAACTCCTCTAAGTAAATCTTGCCAAGAAAATCCCATTATAGAGTCACTTTAAGTCAGAAATGACTTGAAGGCACAAAACAACAAACATAGGCTTTTGGAAGGTGAAGAGGGCAAAAATGGCTAGAGCCCTCAAAGCATGGATGAACAGCTTCCCAAGATGCAGATTAATGTTTTTGCTGAATAAATGTTTTACAATTCCATACTGCCCACCTAGCTAGAGAAAAACGTCTGGCTTGTCAAGGCCTACAGCTTAGAAAACTAACTTTTTTGACAACAGAGTCCTTCAACCAGCTTTGCCATTGGGAGCTGGAATTAAAAAATAACCTTTTCAAGTTTTGGTTAAACCAGTGTTTTAATTTGAGCTGCAAAATTGGGAAACTGACTTACTTTCTAATAAGCCAGGATCATGGACACTGGATTGATCTTGATTTATAATCCTGTTTTCTAAGGAGTACACGAAGCATAGTTTCCCAGTTCAAGTCATTGCAGGTAAACTGTGTTATAATAAGCTAAGAAATCTTTGTAGCCATGTATATAAGAGGAGAAGAGAAGAATAGGACAATCAGGCTTGTCACCCACCTGTTCTTTTACAAATCAGAACACTATTGTAGTGGTTTGATCATTGGACTATGACTCTGGAGACCAGGGTTTGAATCCCGGCTCTGCCATGAAACTCACTGGGTGACCTTGGGCAAGTCACACTCTCTCACCCTCAGAGGATGGCAAAGGCAACTCCCCTCAGAAGAAACTTACCAAGAAAACCCCAAGCCTTAGGGTCACAGTACATTGGAAACAAAGGCACAAAACAACAACAAACACTGGATCCTGAACCAGTATGTGTCTGGGAATCCAAGGGCTGGAAACTTTATTTTCCCCAGACAGTGGAATGTCAATTGATCAGGGGTAAACAACTGTAGCCCTCCATTTATTTCCTGCTTAACACTCGAGGTAGCGCAATCCCTCAAGTTGACCTTCGCTTTGTCTGTTTTTGCTATTTCTTTGTAGAAGCAGACTGAGATCATGAGGAAGAAAGTAGTGGCAGAGTTCAAGAGGCTACACCAGCTTCTGGAGGATCAAGAGTCTATGTGGATGTCGGACCTCGTAGCACTGGAGAAAACGATTGTGGACAGTAAGAAGAGCTATG
The DNA here is from genome assembly GCF_019175285.1 of Sceloporus undulatus. Lineage (NCBI taxonomy): Eukaryota > Metazoa > Chordata > Lepidosauria > Squamata > Phrynosomatidae > Sceloporus > Sceloporus undulatus. The sequence continues at coordinate 13,133,182 of NC_056523.1, forward strand.
AGGCCAAAGCCCAGAGTCAAGCCAGCTATGTCGATGAAATCTACTATGAGAAGCAAGACCGATATTGGGATGATGACATGGAGTTTTTGCAGGTGAATATAATAATAATAATTATAATAATAATAAATTTTATTTATGTTTCCCCGCCTCTCCCATTGGATCGAAGCTGGGTTACAGACTATAAAAACCATTACAAAAACTGTTATAAAAATATAAAACAATTCAAGAATACAACTTCTATTAATACACAGTCATATAACATACATATTCAGGGTAAGGCAGAGAATCGATAACAACCAGCATGAATATCTTTATTCTTCAGGAATATGTAGTAGCAACACTGTCTACTGAACTGGGCATGATAATAATATAATAATAATACATTTTTTATTTCTCCTCTCCTCTGGAATCAAGGTAGAGTACAGCACGTTAAAATACAAAACGCAATTAAGAACCCATAAAACCAATAGTTACAGTATACTACTGTAAAACCTTTAAAATGCATTCACAAGAAAACATTCTTTAGAATATACAAATTAAAAAGTCACAATTTAAAATGGACTGGGTGGGCCTGCTGAAAGAGATATGTCTTTAGTGCTGCTTTCTGGCAGACCACTGCAGTTGGGCAGCAGAAAAAAAGTTCCTCTGGGAAACCATTGCCAGTCTAGGCCTGGCTGGTTGGAGCAAACATTTTACAAACAATCTGAGTGTATGAGGCGGATTGTACAAGAAGAGACAAGCCTGTAGATAACCTGGGTAAAAGTAATAACCAACATTTTGTATTTTGCCCTGAAACTAATTGGCAGCCGATGGAGTAATTTTAAGATAGGTGTTAATGTGATCATTCCTGGATGTACCTGTAATCAGTCTGGCTGCCATATTCTGAACTTGCTGGAGTTTCCAGACTTGGCTTGAGGTTACCAGCACATCCACTACCTTCTGTGGGTCATTTGATTCTAGGAAAGGTTGCAGTTGGCATATCAGGCAAAGCTGATAACAGGGTTTCTTGATCACCACATCAACCTAAGATAACATTTGGAGAGACAGATCCAGGAACACCCCCAAACTATAAATACTGTCTTTCGGGGGGAGTGTGACCCTCATCTAGGACTGGTTGACACACATCCAGCCCTAGATTCATTTTGAAAGCAGCTAGACTGGATTGAACCAAGACTGGGCTGTTATAGAGTGCCCATTTCTCCACACCTTTTTAGGCTACATTCCATTCCCCCAGCAAAAAAAAGTTATTTCAGACTTTTTTTTAAAAAGAAGCAAAGAAAGAAACAGCTGCAAGATTTTGCCTTCTGGAGGTTTCTAGCAGGGATTGGGGTTAGACCTTTTGATTCTTATATTGAGGGAAAAGAATTGGCAGTGGGTAGTGGGAAGATAACACCCAGTTTCCACCCCAGGAGCAGAGAACCGAGGAGGCTGTTGATCTTAATAATGTAGAAAGGAGACGAACCGCGTCATGTACTGACTAACCTCAGTGAAAAACATAGAGCTTTATTCAGCAACCAAAGTTGTTTACAACATGTTGATGTTAGAACTAAACCAATTTCAGTAATTCAGTATGTTACAAACACAAAGCAATCCTTTTGTATTATTGGAAATAATGGAGGTTGCGCCTCCGTGAATATTCGAGGCAGCAGACCTCAGGTCCGCAGGAAAGGAGGAATGATTGTAATGGCATCGTAAAATGGTGTCTCTTGTATGAAATGGAAAAATCAAGGTTTGCTATTGGATATATATACTTTTTGGAATTTTTTCAAGTCATGGATGGTTGAATTTGTGGATGCAGAATCCATTGATATGGAGAGCAAAGCTGATCTCTTCAGTAATACTTTCTTTCTCCCCACATAGGAATTTGGAAAGAGCTTCGTAAGGTACGTTGCTCCCCTTGTGTTCTTTGATCCTTGGAATGGTATTTGTCCCACACTCATAATATGTCATTTCCCAGCAGACAACTCAAATATGTACATGCGTCTGTGTGTATGTTTGCATGTTTGCTTCCTTCATATGCTACCTGTCTGCCAAGCATTTGAGCTGCTTACTGTTTAAAATAATGGCTTATGAGCTTAAAAAAATTGTACAAGAATAGTGGTAGTGGAGGACAAAAACAATGAAGAGAAAAATGATGTTCAGGTATCACCTTTTTCATACAGCTTTATGATAAAAGTTCTTTAATGATCAGTAAAGTCGTTATTGCTGCAGGAGACAGTTTTGGGAAGAGAAGAAGAAACCAAAATGGCAAATGAATATGTTCTGGGCTAGCCTGAAACATTTTCCTATCTGAAGCAAAGCACAAGATGGTGTCACTTTTCATTCAGTGCACAAAATACAGCTGGACAGGGCTCTTCAGTCCTGAGGATGGGGCAGTGTCTTGTGCCACACTGGAAGGCAGCAAGCTAGCTTGGGCAAAGCTTTGAATTGGACTTCTTTTTTGAAAAAAGTAATACATTGTCTGATTCTCTGCAAAACTCAAAAGTAATTTGTTGTCATTAATTGGGGGAAGAAAGATGAAGCATGGTATCATGGTCTGAGCTGTTGGACTGTGACACTAGAGTTCGAATTCCACTCAGCCATGGAAATCTACTGTGTGACTTTGGGCAAGTCACACTCTCTCCACCTCAGAGAAATGGCAAGAGCAAACCCTGTCTGAACAAATTCTGCCAAGAAGGCCCCGTAATAGGGTTTAGCATAGGATTGCCATTAATCAGAAATGATGTAAAACTATTTATCTTCCAACAAAATTATGGTAGGCAACACCATATTTACAATTTAGGGAATCGTACTACTAGTTAGCTTTTCATTGTGTGTCAGAGAGGCACCTTAGGAATGAAAAGAGGGTGGCATGAATTTTTTTTGAATTTTTTAAAATAACTTTAAAAATAACTAGAAATGGTTACTTATTACATGCCAAAGCTCAGTTCATCTCACTAATTACATTACATTATTTTTAAAATAAAGGTTTGTTGTGCCTTTGTGATAATGTTTAACCCATTATGAGTCACTCTGTAAGTTGAAACTTCCATGTTCTGAGCTTTGGGGATGCAGACCTCTTTCCCTGAACACCTCATCCTCCAGATGACTGCCCCACTTTACCCAGTAACAGGGTCAACCTTACATCTTCTCCAAACTTATAAAGAGCTTTATTTAAAGATGGCTGTATATTCTATATATGGCTTAGGTTTTTAAATCTAAAAGATAGGCTTCAAGAACAGTCAGATTTTCTTCTTGCCCCCTTCAGGTTTGATGACAGAAAGCTAGAAAATCCAGTGACTTTTCCAACAGAACTGAAAACAAGAATCCAGACATTCTGTGATCGGAAAACTTTCCTGGGTAATGTGTTGAAGACATTCAATGGTATGCATTGTTGCAAGGTTGTTGATTTTTTTTAAATAGAAGAATTGCTTTGGTTCATTTACAGGAATTAGGCATGGGAAACGCAGGAGTGGACCCTACACTGAGCTGTATTCTGTCAAATTGTTTTTAGGAAAATATGATTCCTTACCTTGGATAGACTGATAAAAAAATTAGGCAAACTAAAGCACCACTTGAGAAACTGAGCTTCGAGTCACTTTGGAGGTACAGTACGGTGTTTCAATGATGCATGCGTCCTAACAGTCTTGAAGCTGCACCAAAGCTGCACTCCAGTCCTTAGGACTGGAGCGTGGCTTTGGTTCAGCTTCTGGACTCTTAGGACACATGTATCATTTAAACAGCATACCCCCAAAGTGACTTGAAGCAGCTTTATTTTGGCTGTCTGTATAGGGCCGCTGCCAACTTCTTTCTTTCATTTATCTCAAAGGTACTTCATGATCTCCCTATTGTTGCTGTTATTTCTTTCTTGGTACAAGTTGAGCCTCCCTTACCTGAAATTCTGAAATCCAAAGTATTCCATAATCAAAATTATCCACACGGTGGCTGATATAGTGACACCTTTGCTTTCTGATGGGTCAGTGTACACAAACTTTGTTTCATGCACAAAATTATTTAAAATATTATGCATAAAATTAAATTCAGGCTACATGTATGAGATGTATCCAAAACATAAATTAATGTATGGTTTACACATGGGTCTCATGTCCAAGATATCTGATTGTGTGTATCCAAATATTCCAAAATTTGGAAAACTCCACAATCTGAAACACTTCTGGTCCCAAGCATTTTGGATAAGGAAGACTGAGCCTGTATTAAAAGATAACTCAGCTCAGAGTTTCCCAAGTTGTGTTTCAGTTTGCCTAAGTCCTTTACCAGTCTGTCCCTGAAAAATAGTTTTTGGGACTGTTTTGGGCAGATTTAGTAGGTGTGAACACTTGGAAACTGAATTTCTCTCTTAATTGTGTTGTTTCATTGCCTTCTCCAGGCTCTCTCTGCTCCTAATAGTAACTGTGACATCAGATTTCTTATCTCACAAACCACTTTCCAACTTTTCCTGTTCACCTCATCCCAAAAATTCTGCCACTGTCTGGAAAGTATTTCTGGTCTTTGTTCTAACCCAAGTTGCATCCACACTATATAATTATAGCATTAATGCCACTTTATAATTTCCACGGTTCCATCTTGTGGGATTTGTAGTTTCATCTGGTATTTATAATTCACTGCCAGATAGAGATAAGCCAAATTTAAAAGCCAAGCGATAAGCTCCTTAGTAAGGCCCTTGATTATGTGCATTCTGCAAAAAAAGTCATATAAAAATAGATAAAGCAGCCTGATTTTTTTTGTTCCCTAAGCCTAACTCTCTGTCTGATCTGTTGATTGTTCTTCCTGTATCAAAACCACAGAGACAGAGTTGTCCTGAATGTTCTCCAAGTCACACTTTTACATTTTCAAGCATATTTCTCCAAACTGACAACCAGTTTTATGCCTGTATTTAGGTTAAAGGCTGTAAGACCCAAGGTTTGTAGCCAGTAACAAAACACCATTTCAGATTTTTAACATAAGCCAGCTGAAGCATTAGCAATCCTGGCTTCTTTCAGTCCCCTGTAGGAATCCATATTATCTCCTCCAATGTAGTATGAATTTGCTCCCAACCTACCAGGTGCATTCCCTTCTGCCCCATTCAGCTCCTACTTTGTTTTCATGGGGAAATTTGGAAACTTACTGCTTCTTTGTTCCTCCCACCTCATCTACCTTTGCCTTCAAGAGACTGAGCCTATTCTTTAGAGGTGGGAAGGCTCTGGCTTACAGGCTGTGTGCGGTTGGAGGGAATGAATTAATAAATACCGTCCCTCACAGCATCCCCAAAAAAGACATGCACAGGCGTAAGAGAAATGTAGTGTGTGTCCCTAAAAGGATGCCAGGCTGGTAACTTAATGGTGCTGAGTTGCCCAGTTGACCCACATTTTGTCATTCATTGTTCTTGTTCATTTATATTAATTTAAGATGAAATGGCTCTAATACTGAAAGGAAGAGGAAGAAAGAGATTTAAAAGAGGTTTATCAGAGGAACAAAAAGGCAACAGAGGTAAGGTCTGAAATGCAAACCTGTAATAACTAGCAGAAGACAAAAGTGTGATTTAGTCCTTCCCTGTGCATCAGATAAAATGGAGAAGAGCTGTCAGGAAAACTAAACGTATTAATTTATCTGATAGTTGAGTTCATATCCCACTTTTTGTCCAGTGAATGAAGTTAATGTAGTGCATTCCTTCCCATTTTTGCTTTGCAATGCTTTATTTCCCTGTTCTCCTCCTCCACTTCATCCTCAGGACAACCCTTGTTCCCCTTCTGGGGGTCTTGCCCCACGATTTGATGACCATTGCTGTAGAGGGTAAGATCTCTTGGGATGGTTCATTCACAGGATTGTCAGAAGTCAAGGTCAACTCAAAGGCAGTTGGCAACAAAATTATTTGGTAGGCCTCAACACCCTAAAGGCACCAGATCCCATCTGATCTTGGAAGCTAAGCAGGGTCACCCTGGTTGCTACTTGGATGGGAGGCCATCCATGAATACCAGGTGCTGTAAGAGCTATTTCAGAAGAAGGAACTGGCAAAACCATCTTTTGAATATTCCTTGTCATTAAAAAACCCTATGAAATTATGGGATAGCCATAAATTGACAGACAATTTAAAGGCACACACACATTTGAGATTATCAGATGGGGGACGAAACATCCTTGTCCCATCCTTTTTCTGTACTTATAGCACAATTGCGAGAAGATTTTCATACAACGTCATACTTATCCTGCGAGTGTCTTGTCAACTGCAATTGACTGTGATCACGCAAATGACTTATATGACACCACCCTGATTCCATCACTGTCCTGTCAGTGAAGTGGAATTGTCCAGTCCTTGCTCTTCATTTTGTATTAACAGAGGAACACATTAATGCAATTCCACTTCACTGACAGCTAATGACAGGATCAGCACAAATGTATGCATGTCTTTTGTGCAATCTCTGTCACAGACGGGATTAGGACAGGTTTCACTCCCATCCCCTGTCTGATAATCTCCATTGTTTGGTGCTTATATAGGGAAGAGCTGTATATACAAATTACAGTGTTCTTTCTCTTGGTCTCTTTCTGACCTGCAGTGCAAGTTATTCTGGATCAAGACACAGCCAATATACATCTCTTTCTTTCTCAAGACCTGAGGACAGTGGAGTATCGCAGATATTTTGACTCTTTGCCTGATCGTTCCTTGCCTAAACGTCCTAGAGGATTTAGATTTTTGCCCTGTGTTCTGGGCCGTCAGGGTTTCACTTCAGGGAGGCATTATTGGGAGGTGAAGGTGTGTGGATTGGGCCGTGATTGGGCTCTAGGAATCGCCAGGGAGTCTGTGGCTAGGGACGACACTCTTCGTGGTCCTCAGAAAGGGGTCTGGGTGGTGGGAAGGCGCCAGAGAGATCTACTCTGCTCTCGTTGGCTCTTGGCGTTTGCGCTCCAAGAAGGTACTGATGATACCGTTCTGATTTTAAGGCAGAAACCAGAGAAGATCCGTGTGTGCCTCGACTGCTCAGAGGGCCGAGTGGCCTTCTCCAATGCAGACACAGATGAATTCATTTATAGTTTCAGTTCGGCCATAATTGCTAGCGAGAGGATCCACCCTTTTTTCTGGTTGGACAGTGAGAGAATTACATTGTTGATGCTTTAGTAGAGTTGCAGGGGAAACCTTTTAGCACTATAACTCCCAGAATTGTAGGAATTTCAAGATTGTCCAAGAAAGATAACCTTTCTGTTAGCTTTTCTTAAGAGAGAGGTCAATCCTATCTCTAGCTCACTTTTTCCCCTTTCACCCCACGGAAAATGTGAATGGCTAAACAAGGAGTAGTGTTACTTCAGTAGTGTTACTTTTAATTACAGTCTTAATCGCTTTGGAAGAAAAGTGAATGGTAAACAAAAAGATTCGTAGTTACTTGAGTAGAGAACAATCTTAATCATTTTGGAGGAAAAGTGAATGGCTAGAGAAGGAGATGAATAGAATTACTTCAAGTTACTTTCAGGGAACAATCTTGGTCACTCTGGAGTGGTAGTAAATATATTGGTTCCAGGAAGCATGAATGTGGGTACGTCAGAGTGACGATCAGCATATTATATACTTAAATGGTTGTTGCTTCCACTTTAGCCTCACTCACTCAGAAGCCATTTTAGTGCCTCTCTCATCCTTATTCTCTCTCAACTGTTAAATGCTGCTGCTTTTCCTTGAGGAAAAGTGTGCCGTTTCAATAAAAGTTGCCAAGTTCCATTTGTGACAAAGTGCTTTATGTACCAGTAAATAAGAGGTGGTATTTTTTAAAATTATTATTATCTGAGTGCAAGATATAGGCCTAAATATCCTACAAGCACCTGATCTCAAGCTAAGTGGGGTCAAGCCTGGTAGTTTAGATGGGAGACCACCAAGGAGTCATAGGCTCTATTAGAGAAAGAGTGCAAGTAGCAAACCACCTCTGAGTGTTTCTTGCCTAAGAAAAATGTGTAAACTTAATAAGGCTGTCACAAGCCAGCATGTACACATACAGAGAGTTATGACAACCTTATTAGTGGGGCATTCTGGAGACACCAAAAACATGGCTTTCCAAGTGCTGCTTTGAAGCCTTTGTTCATATGAGGCATGTGGGGGCAAAAACTATTTTTTCACAGTAGCCATAGAAGCCCCCTCTGGCCTGCCAGGTGACAGCCTATGGGATGTGTGTGTATTGTGTGCCTTCAATCTTTTCCCCATTTGTGGCAACCTATCATGGGATTTTCTGGGCAAGGTTTGTTCAGAGGAAGTTTGCCATTGCCTTCCCAAGGCTGAGAGCATGTGACTTGCCGAAGATCAACCAGTTGGTTTCATGGCCAAGCAGGAATCGAACCCTGGTTTCCGGATTCATAGTCCAACACACAAATCACTGCACCACGCTGGTGTCCTTTCCTTTTTCCTACAGCTGTCTGGCCCCACCATCTCTACAGGCTTAGGTTTAAAATTTTTATCTGTAATATAATAAGGAGACCTTGGTCTGGGGAATTTATCATTAGCTCAAATAGAGGAGCAGTCTCTAGTCCTGTGTATACAAAGGTTGCCAAGGTAATAATAGGTCATCAGAGACAAGTTTTATGAAAACTGACTAATGTTTATTATACACACATAAGACAAGCATACACTCACACAATCACTTGAGAACTCAGGAAGATAGTGAGTTAGCATTGGACAGATAACATGATGCTTTCCAATGGAAATATTCACCTGTTTTGGTGGTGCTCCAGGTCCAGACTGATGAAGACTCAGCAACACTGAGGGGAAGGAAGGGGGGGGAGTGGGTTGGAACTATGTCAGAACTCAGACACACAGGAAGTGTGCCTGGGTTTAACACAGAACACTGACAAAAGATTTGAGAGATCTTAAATAAGGCAAAATCTTGCCTCAGGCTAAGAGTTGTTTTCCACATTTCAAAGGAAAGCCAAATCTACATAGTAAAGATTGCTTGATCTATAGACAGTCTCCAAGGTGTTAATGGTCTTCCAAGGTAAGGAGGGGTCTGGTCTGGCAAAAACATCCTGGCCATAAATCTGCCTCAAAGGTGTGAATGACTCTTCCTGTTGGCAACTCCTGTCAGGGCCTCTTTGATCTATGTTTGAATAGCCTACATCCTTCATTGATGGAGAACTCTTATGTCATGTATCCCATAGGCATTCTGCATAGGGTCATCAGAAGAAAAGTCATCCACATTTAGGATTTTAAGGCTCCAATGTTGGTAACACAAAGGACAGAACAAATCTTCCATTCTCCCCACCACAAGAAGCAAATTGGCCTGGCAGTTGAATGTTGAACACTATTATTAGGACAGTGTCTTCCACTGCACCCAAGAGCAGCAGGTTGGTTTGGGGCAATGGCTGAAAGGATAATGCTGCTGACCACCCACACATTCATCCCGGATTCCCGGATGAGTTGCCCGAGGTCCTTGAAAGGGATGGCCCTCAGCCACAACAGCCTGGAAAGACAACTGCAACATGATCCCAGGCTCCACCTAAATGACAGTAAAACAGGAGCAGATGTCTGGCCATCCAGGTATGATTGGCCTGCAAGTCCCAAGTCTCACCAAGGCTATGATGGCTAAGAGTTACAAAACTTGCAGTCCAAGAGCATCTGGACTCCTGGAGGGTCTCATCATAGAAGCAAACTGTTCTTTTTCACTTTGAAGTGAAACCAAACTCATTCATGAAAAGAAAGGGTTGAAGAGAAATGTACTTCTGTGGGTGAGCAAACCTCAAAAAAGGACCCAGAAAGCCACACTAAACCACTCTGGCAAATGGATAATCTGAAATTGGAAGGCTAGACAGACCAAAAACTGTTATGGCAACAGAACAGCAAAGGCCATATTGCACCAACATGGAGTGGAGGTGGTGGTATGTGCCTTCAAGTCGTTTCTGACATATAGTGACCTTAAGGTGAACCTGCCATGGAGTTTCCTTGGCAAGATTTGTTCAGAGGAGGTTTCCCATTGCCTTTCCCTGAGGCTCAGTGAGTTTTATGGCCATACGTAGAATCAAAGCCTGGACTCTAGTAGTCAAACCGCGGTGCCATGCTGGCTCTCACCAACATGCAATATTATCCAGACAATTCAGTCCTAGGGTTGTGCTCTTGATTTCGCAATGGTTCAGGCTGGAACAGCAACAAAGCTGCATTTTTCATCTGGTGGGGGTAGCTAGCGATCTCACAACATAGTCTTGGGCATAAGGGCCACATCTTCATAGGTCCTTGGTTTGAATGCCACCATTCTGTGTGGCTAATCATCCTGGAGCTACATACCAGAGGTGTGTAGACCCTTCCTCTCAAACACAGCCACACCAGCAGCAATGGACCAACACTTTACTCCCACACAAGTCACATGAAGATGCCCCCCTTATATTGACTAGGTTTGAAAACTCACCTGCCTCCTGCCTGGCCTGTATGGAGATGTTCAAGGAGGTGAGTGGGCCTGTTCAAAATAGCTGGAGGGCACCAGACTGCCTTATCAAAGTTGCAGGGAATGGCACCCCCATTCCTGTTCTCATGCCATGAAGTGCACAGCAAGACACAGAAAAACCATGTGGGATTCCTTGCCCAGGATGAGACAAGCCTTCCCAGAACTTGTCTGATCAGGTGAACCGGCAGGGTCCTAATAATCCTTAACATGAGGGAAAGGGTAGATGCCCAATTGTGCTGGCTCCAGATATCTCCGTTCCACATGAAACTGCTTTCTACAGCATCAAATCAGTAATTATGTTTTAAATGTGTTTTTCAAAAAGTGCAAGCTGCCTTGCTATCCCATCCTGTGTTGTGTGCCTTCATGTCATTTCTGACTCATGGCTACTCTTAAGACAAAGCTATCACAGGGGTTTCTTGGCATGATTGGTTCAGAGAGGGTTTGCCATTGCCTTCCTCTGAGGCTGAGAACATGTCACTTGCCTGAGGTCACCAAGTAGGTTTCATGGCTGAGTGGGGAATTGAACCCTGGTCATCAGAATTGTAGTCCAACATTCAAACCACTATGCCACTCTGACTCTTATTTATAAATTGGATTGCTTAATCTAATGTTCAAAGATATAACCATGTTAGTCTGTTGAATCAATATGTAGAGAGATCTTGTACCACCTTTGAGAATAAATGAAAGAAAGAAGTTGGCATCATGAACTGTCATCGATATACATCTGCTTCCTCAGATGCATTTGGTGTCCAAATGTTAAAGTCAGAAAAGCTAAAGTACAAAATGAACTCATGCTTGCTATAGAGGTTAAGAACAACGAAAGGGACTTTTTGGGGTATGTTTGTAACAAAAGGAAGAAGAAGGAAATGGTAGGGCCACTGTGCAGAGAAGATGGCAAAATGCTAACTGAACAGAGAAAAGGCAGGTCATTAAACAGAGAGTCTGTGAACATTTAGAAGGGAATGCCATAATCACAAAAAGTCAACATGGGTTTCAGAGAAACAAGTCATGTCAGACTAATCTGATCTCTCTCTCTCTCTCTCTCTCTCTCTCTCTCTCTCTCTCTCTATATATATATATATATATATATATATATATAAATTACCAGCATGGTAGATCTTGATTTCAGTAAGGCCTTTGACAAGGTTTCCCATGACATTCTTGCAAACAAGCTTGTAAAATGTGGGCTAGACAGGGCAACTGTTACATGGATTTGTAATTGGTTGACCAGCCAAACTTAAAGGGTGCTCACTGCTCAACAATGGCTCTTCTTCATCCTGGAAAGAAGTGACTAATGGGGTACCATAGGGTTTTGTCCCAGGCCCAGTGCTGTTCAACATCTTTAGCAATGACTTGGATGAAGGAATAGAAGGCATGCTTTTCAAATGTGCAGATCACAACAAATTAGGAGTGTTTGTTTATTCTCCACAATATTGTATCATGGATCAGAATTTGGTAATTGCTGTCGTTCCCGCCATCAATTCATGGGGAAAGGTAGGTAAGATATTATTATTATCATTATTGCTATGTGTGCTATCTCAAAACCAAACCTTTTTAGGGATGATGGCGTAAGGTGGGGACTAGCGTTAGAATTCCAACCTATTAAATAAAGGAGCATCTACACTATAGAAATAATGCAGTTTGATAGCACTTTAAGTGCTGCAGCTCCATCCTATGGAGCCCTTGTACACAAGGTCTTTGAACCTTCTCTGACAAAGACTGGTGGCACTTCTCCAAAGTACAAAAACCAGATTTTGTGATGTCCTCCACTTTTCTCAGAACAGGTTAAACGGGGGGGGGGGGGGGTATTACCAGAAGTCCTCCTTTTTCCAGGGCCTGTCCTCCATTCCAGGCTTCTGCCCAGGAACAATTCCAAAAAGTCCTCCATATATATTTTTCTTTCTTTTTTTTTCTTTTTCTTTTATTGAGCCTGACTAAGAAGCAAGCATTGATCTTGAAGCCATTTGAGCTTTTCTTGGGGCAGCTCCTCTTTTTTTTCCTGAATCTTCTTCCCATACATTTCAAAAAGTAAACTGGTTCAAAGGGGGAATTTTTTCAAATTCTCTGCCTTTTGGTTTCCACCAATGGGAAGGGAGATCTTGAGAAAGAGGGCAGGTGATTGGCTCCCAGGGGGAATCCAGTTCCCCTTTGTATTTACTAACATTAGGCATTTGCTTGCCCAGATGTGCAGAAGGAGGAGGCTGGTAAGTAGCTCCTCTTTCTTTGCTAGCTTCACTTGGATGGCTGGATCCCAATGCTTTGGTGGAGATTTGATACACATGTTTCCTTGCCCAGTTCCTCCAACAGTGCTTTGTCTGTTACTCCTTTTCTTTGCTGGTTTCCAGAACTTTTTGTTCTTCTCTTCTTCTCTCTTCCAGGTTAGTTGCAAGCTGTATTGGGTCTGATTCAGAGCTGGGAAAGGTCTGGGTTTGGGGGGGGAAACCCAATTCCATCAGGACCCTTAATAGGGATTTTGTCAAGAAATGGTTCTCTTCCAGGCTTATTATCCAAGTGGTTTTTTAAAATGGTGAATGTTTAAGTTATTTCTTTACTTTATTTCATTTTTAATGCCACCTTTCTCCCAAAAAAGGAGCTCGCTACATAAAAACACTTTAAAAACTTTACAGCTAAGGAAAAAAATCCAATTAAAATAATCCAGTGAAAACAGTACAAAATGAACATTAAAATCATACAAAAGTTAAAAACATAACTAAGGCCCAAATTTATTTATTTACTTATTTATTTCATTTATTTATGCTGCCTTTATCCCAAAAAAGGGACTTGGCAGGATAAAAACACTTTTAAAACTTTACAGTTAAAAAAAACAGTGTAAAATGAACATTAAAAACATACAAAAGTTAAGTCAGAGAGCTATAGTGCCACAATAACCTACAATTCCCAGGATTCCCTAGCACTGAGCCAGGGCAGTTAAATCAGTTTCAAACTGGATTATTTCTGCAGTGTGGTTTGAATCTAAAACACCTCTCTCCCATACAAAAGTGAAATGTGGACTGTTCTCGTGTGTATATCTCGTATGTGTATATCTTTTAAACTGATGTATCTTTTCACTGATGCTGTGTAAGTGTTGTTGTTTGAAATAATTGTATTAGGTTTTGAAACATAAAACATACTTTACCCAAAAAACAACTGAATCACACACAAATAACACATTTCACAAATAGCACAGAATACCATCCTAAACTATACTTATGCTAAAACTAAAGTACATTAACAACTAAACTATTTTACCCCAACCTCCCCTGCTCCTATATATCCTGCCCTTATACAAAACTAAAAAAAACTAAACTCCCCAAAACACAATTGCATATTGACTTACAACTTCCCAAGCCTGAAAATATTAACACTTAAATCTGTTCATTCCTCAACGACTATCAAATGTTTTTGTTGCTTCTAACCTGAAAACAGAAAGGAAATTTGGTTCAGTCTTCAATATCCACAATATGATATCCACATCATCATCATTGCTATACAGTATGTGCTTTCTCAAAACCAAACCTTTTTAGGGATGGAGGAGTGAGGTGAGGACTAGCATTTGCATTCCAACCCATTAAGTAAGGGAGCATCTACACTGTAGAAATAATGCAGTTTGACACCACTTTAAGTGCTGCAGTTCCATCCTATTGAGTCCTTGTAGTTCTACAAGGTCTTTTAACCTTCTCTGCCAAAAATCCCAGTTTCAGTAGAATCCAGCTATAGGAGTTCAGGTGATGTCAAACTGGATTATTTCTACAGTGTAGATGCATCCTAGAGGACCACATTAATCCTACCCCAGTTTTTAATGGGCCTGTGATCCTGTTTCTACATGGTCCAAATCTCCTGCTCACATTTCTCTCCCTAAAGGTTGGTGTCTGTGGTTTTAAACTCCATTCTCATTGTGGCAAGAAAGCCAACAGGTCGCTTATAAGAATCAAGGAAGGAGACAAGACAAGACATTAGAAATGGAGTCCACCGAAGGAAGTGCGATGGCTGCCAAACGTCCCAGGGAGTGGCTTTGGTGTGAAGCGCTTTGTCCAATCTGTGTCCAGTATTTTACGGATCCGGTGAGTCTGGAGTGCGGGCACAGTTTCTGCAAGGCCTGCCTCCTATCTTCCTGGGAAGAGATGCCCAAAGCGGTCGCCTGCGTTCAGTGCGAATATCTGATTTCGAAGAGGACCTTCAAACCCAACGAGCCACTGGCCCGTTTGGTGGAAGAAACTAAGCAAGCGGTGGAGCATGCCAAAGAAGAGGTTGAGGGAAAGGGCATTTGTGAGACACACCAGAAGATCCTAAACTACTACTGCAAAGATGACCAGGCTGCCATTTGTGAGCTGTGCAGGGAGTCAGAGATGCACCGGAGTCACAAAGTGACAGATCGCAACAAGTATAAGGTAGGAATATTCTGGTTATGGATTGGGCTTGAAAAGGTGACATGGTGGCCTAAGCCAGCTGAAACCCATTCTTGGGATTCCAGGTATCAGCACAGAGTTGGAAGAGACTACAAGGGCTTCCAATCCAACCCCTTGCCATGCAGGAACTCACAATCAAAGTATCCTCAACAGATGGCCATCCAGCCTCTGCTTAAAAACCTCCAAGGAAGGTGACTCCACTACACTCTGAGGGAGTGTGCTCCACTGTCCAACAGCCCTTACTGTCAGGAGGTTCCCCCTAAAGTTGAGCTGGAATCTCTTTTCCTGCAGCTTGCATCCATTGCTCTTTGTCCTATTCTTTGGAGCAGCAGAAAACAAGCTTGCTCCGTCCTCAATGTGACACCCTTTCAAATGTTTAAACGGAGTTATCATATCACCTTTTAACCGTCTCTCATTCCTGACATACGAGTTTATCATACTGGGGCTAATTTTGGCATTAAAAAGAGATTAAAGCGCTTTTAAAGCATCCTGTAAATAAAGGGAAAATGGTGAGTAATTGCATGAATGATTATCATGCGATATTGCGCAAATAAAGTGCAGTTGGAAATGCATTGTTGCTGGAATCCCAAAAGTAAAAAGATACGTATTAATGCGTCTTTGTGACCACTTTAATGGTGGGTTTTGTGCGATGTTATGTGAAATTGTTTCAGGTAATTACACAATTTTTCCATGATATTCACAGGACAAACTCCCAATCTCTTTTGTGTGATAAACTCCTAATACATATTTCTATACTCAAACTATTTCTGGCTAACATTAGAATGGCACTTGGTACATGCTCTCAGCCTCATGTTTGAGTGTTGAATTCTGACTCTGGAGACCAGAGTTTGAATCTCCATTTGGCCATGAGACCCAGTGGATGACCTTGGGCAAGTCACACTCTCTCAGCTTCAGGGGAAGGCCATGGCAAACCCCCTCTGAACAAATCTGGCCAAGAAAACCCCATGATAGTTTTGCTTTTGGGTCGCCATAAGTCAGAAACGAAGCCAGGGCACACCGCAACAACAAATATGCTTACAGGCTTTCATATGTTTTAGAGGCTGAGAGAGTCTGACTTGCCCAGGGAAGCACACATTCCAGAAACTTGATTCTGAATATATTTTTAATAAAAAATCTTATTTAAGAAGCAAATCTGATACAGGAGAAGGTTATGAAATATCCTCCTCTCTGGGCTACCTTCAGTGGGCTCACCAATACCAAAAATAGGCCTACTGAGACAGAGCCAATCACAAAATGGCTGCAAGTGGAGCTCACGTTTGGCACAGTCAGCCTCCTTTTACAGAAACCATGTTACAGTTGGCCCTCCATATTTGTGGCTTTGACCTTTGTGGATTTGAATATTTGTGCTTTTGCTTAATATGTTCTCTCTAGGAATCTCTAGCTTCTCCAGTGCAACTCTGCCAGAAGTTGACCATAGAGTTGTGCTAGAGAACCTAGAAGTTCCTAGAGAAAACACTTTTCTAGGCATTTGTAGGCTCTCCAGCATGAATCTGTGATCAGCCTCTGGCAGATCCAAACAAACATCTGTCAGTGGTACTTTTATTGACCAGCTGAAATGAACAATATACTTGTTGCAAGCTTTCAAAGCTCCATGGGCTTCTTCATCAGGCAAGATGTTACAAACCAAACGGGAGGAAAAAGAACAATTGGAGATGTTAGTTGGATGCCTGCATGTTGTTTCAGTCCTTAGTAAAGAGGTTGTGATGTGGAGGATATCTTTTGCAGGCAGGTTCCTCCTCCTTCTGACCATGTGGCAGCAGGGAGCATACAGTCTTTACTAAGGATTGAAACAAAATGCAGGCATCTGACTAACTACTCCAATTTTTTCCCCTCCTGTTTGATTTGTAACTTTTTGCCTGATGAAGAAGCCCATGGAGCTTTGAAAACTTGAAACAATTATATTGTGCATTTCAGTTGGCCAATAAAGGTATCACTGATGGATTTTTGTTTGGATTTGTTCAATGGCCAACACAGCTCCCCTGCGTGTTTTCTGTATTATGGCAGATGTTGACCATAGACTTGCGCGGGAGACCTTAGAAGTTCCTAGAAAAAAACTTCTCTAGGCATTTGTAGGTCTTCCAACATGATTCTATGATCGACTTATGGCAAATGTTGACCATAGAGTTGCACTGGAGAACTTAGAAGACCCTAGAGAAAACACTATTTGCACATTACACTTTCACAGGGGTCTTCACCCCTAACCCCAGCAAATGTGGAGGGACTACTGTACCTAAGGAGTTTGGAAGAGTTACTTTTCAGACCACACTTTCTAGAATCTCTAGCCAACGTGGTCAGTGCTGGCTGGGGATTCTGGAAGCTAGTGTCCAAGCCATTTTCCAGGCTCTGGGAAACGTAGGTCATCTCTCTTCATAAACTGTTACATTATTTGCAATGAAAAATTCCCAGGCAGTTCAGTATTAAAACATAGGAAGATTTCTTGGGTGTGAAGCACAGACATGAGTACTAGACTCAGATGATCCAAACACACTGCAGAAATACTCCAGTTTGAGACCGTTTTAACTGCCTTTGCTCAGTACTAGGGAACTCTGAGAACTGTAGTTTTGTGAGACATTTAGCCTTCTCAGTCAGAGCTCTGGTGCCACAATAAACTACAGTTCCCAGGATTCCTAGCACTTACCCAGGCAGTCAAGTGGTCTCCAACTAGATTATTTCTGCAGTGTATTTTTGACCTCGGTTCTCTATTTCAGGCAGAATTTGCTGAACTTTATTTTCCTCTTGCCATCACCACATGCTTCTTAATAAATCTATACTTCTTTTTTTGGAGGTAGCCGTGTTGGCCATATAGCAAAGAACAATAACATCCAAAATCCACAAAATGGTGATATTTTTATTTGGCCAACCAGAATGCACAAAATAGATGATTCAAGCTTTTGAAGCTTCACTGACTTCTTCATCAGGCAAAAGTACATTAAAAATCATTCAGGAGAAAAAAATTAATTAAATGATGATGTTAGTCTCAGACCTGAATTTTCTCAAGTAATTTTGTGGGGGGATATCTTCCTTCTGACCATGTGGCACTGAGAATGAAGAAGACATCTTGAATCTCAGAAGAAGAACCTTTTTGTATTGCTAATGGGATTCCGATTTTATTATTATTATTATTATTATTATTAACCTTTATTTATGAAGCGCTTTTTAGTTAGACGGTTCCCTGCCCTCAGGCTTACAATCTAAAAAAGACATGATACAGAAGGAGAAGGGAGTGGTGACGAGAAAGGGTAAGAGGTCCAGCAGTTCCTCTCAACCTCCGAGGCCTGGACCAAGGCAGATGGACTGGAGGGAGGGCAAGGCTTCATAATGGATGGTTAATCATTATCCAGGGAAAATACATAATCACAAGTAGGATAATACATATACAGTACATAGGAATACAGGAAATGGATCGATAAACAGCCAACAACAGAACATCAGATAGTAAGCGACAATTATGCGATGCCTGGGAAGGCTTCTCTGAATAGGATGGTTTTCAGCTCCGTTTTGAAGCTGGTTAAAGAAGTGATGGCTCTTGCTTGTGGAGGAAGAAGGTTCCAGGAGTGAGGGGCAGCAAGTGAAAAGGGGCGAATCCGGGATGGGGCAGAGGAAATCCTGGGCTGAGACAGCAGACCTTGACTACCAGAACGGAGGGCCCTGGTGGGAAGGTGAGGAGAAAGAAGGTCTGATAAGTAAGGAGGGGCCAGTCCATGGAGGGCTTTGAATGTCGACAGCAGGAGCTTATACTGAATGCGGAAAGGGAGAGGGAGCCAGTGAAGGGATGCCAACACAGGAGAGATGTGGTCAGAGCGGTGGGTGGAAGTGATAATGCGTGCAGCTGAATGCTGGACAGAGATTAAAGGACGGAGGTGATTTTATCTCCTGGACTTTGAAATGATTTGTTCCCAGTGCCACATGGCCAGAAGGAAGAGAGTCCTGTTTACATATAGATGTTCCCCCACAAAATAACTTGAGAAGATGCAGGTCGGTGACTAACATTGTCATTTTATACAGCAGATTCTTGGTATTCGCTGGAGTTTGTTTCTAGGACCCCCTATGGATACCAAAATCCATGGATGCTTAACTCCCACTAAATACAGTGGCATAGTAAAATGGTGTCCCTTATATAAAATGGCAAAATTAAGGTTTGCTTTTTTGGAATGTATATATATATATACAGTATATTTAAATAATTTAATGCCATGGATGATTGAATCCATGGATAAATTATCCATGGCTATGAAGGGTCAGCTGTTACTTTTTTTCCTCCTGTATGTTTTTTCACACCTCTTGCCTGATGAAGAAGCTTTGAAAGCTTGCATCACATATTTCTGCATTTAGGTTGACTGAATAAAGGTATCACTGTTTGTGGATTTTGGATGTTATTGTACTCTACTCGTTTTTATGTCAGTTGTCCTCTTCTTTCCATGGTGCTGTTTTTGCTTCCTCCTCCTGCTTGCCTACTGTTCAGCAAGAGTAGGCCTGCAGAGTGGATAAACTTTCTAGAGGAGTTTTTTGTGGGTTTTTCGGGCTATGTGGCCATGTTCCAGAAGAGTGTGTTCCTGATGTTTCTCCAGCATCTGTGACTGGAGTGGGTTAGAGGAGTTTGCTGATGAGCAGAGAAGATTAAGGAGAACATCAGACCCTCCTTTCAGACATGTATGTGGCTGGACTTTATAGTGTGTGCTTGCTTTCTGGTCCCTGATTAACCATGATTTCTTTCCTCAGAATCAAATGAAAGGCTATTTGAACCGAGTGATGATGATGAGACAATATTTTTACTTGAACTGCAATTCAAATGCTGAAGGCAAACCACAAGAGTGGCTGGTAGGAACAAAGCTGGGGGGCAAAGGCATTGAAACTCAGTTGGCAAAAATTTGAATAAAATAAAAGCACCCTGGCTACATAGTCCTAACTGTCAAAATTCATGTTTACAATTTGTAACTGCAATAAAAGGTTGTAGTATATACAGTGGTACCCCGGGATACGAAAGCACCGCGTTACGAAATTTCTGGGATACGAAAAAATTCCATAGGAAAAAACTGTTCCGGGTTACGTTTTTTTTTTCCGGCTTACGAAAAAAATTTTTGGTGCTTTTTGGCGTTTTTTCGCACGAAATCGCGGCTTCCAGCGCTAGCGCCTATGGCTTTTTCGGGTTGCGAAAGATTTCGGGTTACGAACGGCGCCGCGGAACGAATTAATTTCGTAACCCGGGGTACCACTGTACACTTGCATAATAGGAACACTTACATTCCGGGTTCCAGTCAACCATTCCTTGCAATCAGAACATTTCCAGGCATCCTTTCTACATATTGTGCTCTTTTTTTCATTGACCATTTTATATTCTGCGGGCACTGAGCATATTCAGTTCTTACTAGCTTGCTGGAAAGGATGCCTTCTTTGATTTGATTGATTGACTGATTGATTGCCTTGTTGCAAAGCTCCAGGTTTTCTGTATGCTGATGCTTTGTATTTCTGTAGCTCCGTTTGTTCTGTTAACTCTCCTACCAGCATTTGACATGTGTGTTTGCTCTTGGGAGGAGTGATAAATGATTCTATTCTCACAGGCTTTTATGGTAAGAGATACTGAAGGCTCCTGCAGTGTGGCATAATATAGTGGTTTGAGTGTTGGACTATGACTCTGAAGACCAGGGTTTGATTTCCCATTTGGTCATGAAACCCACTAGGTGATCTTGGACAAAGCGCATGCTCTCAGCCTCAGGGGAAAGATATGGCAAAGCTCCTCTGAAGAAATCTTGCCAAGAAAACCCTATTATAGGGACGCCTTAAGTCAGAAATGACTTGAAGGCACACAACAACAAATGTAGGTTTTTGGAAGGTGGAGAGGGCAAGAATGGCTAGAGCCCTCAAAGGATGGATGAACAACCTCCCTAGATGCAGATTAATGTTTTTGCCCAATAAATACTGTGACTATTCCTTTAGCTTTACAATTCCTTACTGCCCACCTAGTTGGAGAGAAATTTCTTCTGGCTTGTTAAGACCTATAGCTTAGAAAACTACTTTTTATAGGACAGAGTCCTTCAACCAGCTTTGACATTGGGAGCTGGAATTAAAAAGTAACCACAGTTTTCCAGTTCAAAACATTGCAGGGAAACTGTTCTAATAAGCTAAGATGCCTTTGTAGCCACGTATGCAAGAGGAGAAGGGAAGAATAGGACAGTCAGGCTTGTCTTACAAATCAGAGCACTACTGTAGTGGTTTGATCATTGGACTATGACTCTGGAGACCAAGGTTTGAATCCCAGCTCTGCTATGAAACTCACTGGGTGACCTTGGGCAAGTCACACTCTCTCACCCTCAGAGGATGGCAAAGGCAACTCCCCTCAGAAGAAACTTACCAAGAAAACCCCAAGCCTTAGGGTCACAGTATGTTGGAAGCAAAGGCACAAAACAACAACAAACACTGGATCATGAACCAGTATGTGTCTGGGGAATCCAAGGGAGGAAACTTTATTTCCCCCAGACAGTGGAATGTCAATAGATCAGGGGTAAACAACTGTAGCC
>NC_056523.1:13163135-13199553 GCF_019175285.1 Sceloporus undulatus
ATGAGCCCTCCATTTATTTCCTACTTAACCAACTCCAGCAGCACCAGCCACTGAGAGAGATGATGGGAGCAGCTAGCCAAAATAACCAGAGGCCACAGGTGCTCATCCCTGATTTAGTTGTCCCTCAAGTTGACCTTCCATTTGTCTCTTTGCTATTTCTTTGTAGAAGCAGCGGAGGTCATGAGGAAGAAAGTAGTGGCAGAGTTCAGAGGCTACACCAGCTTCTGGAGGATCAAGAGTATATGTGGATGTTGGACCTGGTAGCACTGGAGAAAACAATTGGGGCAGTAAGAAGAGCTATGAGGCCAAAGCCCAGAGTCAAATCTGCTATGTTGACGAGGCCTACATAGAGATGGAAGGACGATGTTTGACGGGTGAAAAGGAGTTTTTGCAGGTGAATATGTGTAGCAACAAAGCCTACTCAACTGGGCAAGATAATAATATAATATAGATTTTTTTTTCTCGCCCTCCTCAGGATCAAGGTAGAGTACAGCATGTTAAAATACAAAACACAATTAAGAACGGATAAAATCAACAGTTATAGTCAATACTTTAAAACCTTAAAATGCATTCATAAGAAAACATTCTTTAGAATATACAAATTAAAAAGTCCATGATTTAAAATGGACTGGGTGGGCCTGCCTAAGAGATGTGTCCTTTAGTGCTGTTTTAAATCGAGTGGCATTTCCGCTGTCATGTCTCCTCTGGCAGGCCACTCCAGCAGACAAAAAGGTCCTCTGGGTAAACCCTTGCCAGTCTAGACTGGCTGGTTGGAGAAACATTTTCAGCAGGACCTGAGTAATACGGGTGCATTGTACATGAGAAGGTGATCCTGTAGATAACCTAGGTAAGTAATAACCAACACTTTGTTACTTTGCCCGGAAACTAATGGGCAGCCAGTGGAGTAATTTTAAGATGGGTATAATGTGATCATTCCTGGATGTATATGTAATCAGTCTGGCTGCCATATTCCTGAACTAGCTGAGCAGTTTCCAGGCTTTGGATGATGATAGCCCAAAGGTAGATAGCGTGTTGCAGGACTCCAGCCTTGAGGTTACATGCACACACACTATACCTTCTGTAGGTCTTCTGATCTTATCAGGAAGGGGCACAGTTGGCAATCAAGGCAAAGCTACGCTTTAACATCACATCTACCAAAGATGTCATTTGGAGAGACAGATCCAGGAGCACCCACCCAACTGCAAACAGTCTTTAGGGAGATGTGACCCCCCCCCATCTCGAACTGGTTGACACACCTCAGCCCCAGGTTAGGAAGAGTGCTGGACTCGTTATTTAAATAGCCTGAACGTACCAAAAAACAGATTCATTTTGAAAGCAGCTAATTGGAATGAACAAAGGGTGAGTATGGTGCCCCATCAGTAAACTGTGATTGACTGCGATCGTGCAAAAGACTTGTCTTGGACGTCACCCTGATTTCGTCATTGTCCTGGCAGTGAAGTGGAATTGTCCAGTCCTTGCTCTTCATTTTGTATTAACGGAGGAACACGTTTATGCAATTCCACTTCACTGACAGGACAGGATTCAGCGCAAATGTATGCAGTACTTTTGGCAATCTCTTGTCACAGGACGGATTAGCACGGTTTCACTCCACTCCCCTGTCTGATAATCTCCATGTTTGTGCTTATATAGGGACAGAGCGATATACAAATTCAGTCTTCTTTCTCTTGTCTCTTTCTGATCTGCAGTGCAAGTATTCTTGATACAAGACCACAGCCAATAACAAATCTCTTCTTCTCAAGACCTGAGGACAGTGGAGTATCGCAGATATTTTGACTCCTGCCTGAAACATTCCCTGCCAAACGTCCTAGAGGATTTAGATTTCGCCCTGTGTTCTGGGCCGTCAGGCTTTCACTCAGGAGGGCATTATTGGGAAGTGAAGGTGTGTGATGGGGCGTGATTGGGGCTCTCGGAATCGCCAGGAGCGTGGTAGGGGGAACTAACGATTTCGTGCCTCAGAAAGGGCTCGGGTGGTGGGAAGGTGAACGCAGAGAGATCTACTCTGCTCTCGTTCGGCTCTGGCTTGCGCCCAGAAGTACTGATGATACCGTTCTGATTTAAGGCAAACCAGAGAGATCCGTGTGATGCCTCGACTGCTCAGAGGGGCCGAGTGGCCCTCTCCAATGCAGCGACACAGATGCATTCATTTTAGTTTCAGTTACGGCCATAATTGCTAGCGAGAGGATCCGCCCTTTTTCTGGTTGGACGTGAGGCGAATACATGTTGATGCTTAGTAGAGTGCAGGGAAAACCTTCTAGCACATAACTCCACAGAATGTAGAATCAAGATTGTCCAGAAAAGATACTTTCTGTAGCTTTCCTTAAGCGACGAGGTCAATCCCATCCTCTAGCTCACTTTCCCCCTTCACCCACGGAAAATGTGAAGGCTCAACAAGAGAGTGTTACTTCCAGTTAGGTTACTTTTCATTACAGTCAACGCTTTGGAAGAAAAGTGATGGTAACAAAACAAGATTCGAGTTACTGAGGTAGGAGAACATCTAATCATTTTGGAGGAAAAAGTGAATGGCTAGAGAGGAGATGAATAGACATCTCTTCTAGTTACTTCAAGGAACAATCTTGGTCACTCTGGAGTGTAGTAAAATATATTGGTTCCAGGAAGCATGAAATGTGGGTCCGTCAGCGTGACGATCACGCATATTATACTTAAATGGTTGTTGCTCCACTTAGACCTCACTCACTCAAGAGCCATTTCGTGCCTCTCTCACCTTATTTCTCCCTCAAGCGTAATGCTGCTGCTTTTCCTGAGGCAGTTGCCGTTCAAGTAAAAAGCTGCCAAGTTCCATTTGTGTCAACGTGCTTTCATGTACCCGTAACTAAGAGGTGGTATTTGTAAACGATCTATCGCGTGCAAGAATAGGCCTAAATACCTACAGGCCCTGGATCCCAAGCAAGGGGTCAAGACCTGGTAGTTCGCATGGAGGACCCACCAAGGAGTCTAGGCCTCTATTAGAGAAAAGAGTGCAAGTAGCAAACCACCTCTGAGTGTTTCTTGCCTACCGAAAAAGTGTAAACTAATAAGGCGTCACAAGCCAGTATGTACACAATCAGAGCGTTATGAAACCTTACTAGTGGGGCATCTGGAGGACACCCAACAAACATGGCTTCAACAGTGCTGCTTTGAAGCCTTTGTTCATATGAGGCGTGTGGGTGGCAAAAAAAAACAATTTTTCACAGTGCCATAGAAGCCCCCGGCGCCAGGTGACAGCCATGGATTGTGTGTATTGTGTGCCTTCCAGCTTTCCCCATTTGGCAACCTATCATGGGATTTTCTGGGCACGGTTTGTTCAGAGGGGGAAGTTGCCATTGCCTTCCCAAGGCTGAGAGCATGTGACTTGCCGAAGATCAACCAGTGGTTTCGGGCCAAGCAGGGAATTGAACCCCTGGTTTCCGCGATTCATAGTCCAACACACAACATAACCTGCCACCACGCTGGGTCCTTTCCTTTCTCCACAGCGTCTGCCCCCACCATCTCTACGGCTTAGGTTAAAATTTTTCTGTACATAATAAGGAGACCTGGTCTGGGGAATTTATCATAGCTCCAAACGAGGAGCAGTCTCAGTCCTGGGTATACAACGGGTGCCAAGGTAACAATAGTCACCAGAGGACACGGGTTTATGGACCTGACCTCATGAATTCATACCACAAAACAAAGCAGCACACTCACACACTAACTCAACGAAACTCAGGAAGCGCTAGTTAGCATTGGACAGATACACTATGCTTCATGGCACTCCCACCTACATCTCCCTTGCCTGCAAGAGGAGAATCTATTTTAAACCTTAGAGGTGGGAATGCTCTGGCTTACAGGCTGTGTGCAGTTGCAGCTCTATTTTTTCATATTTCTGTTTTATTGCTTTTTTAAAAAAAATTCTCTCGGATCATTTCAGTAGTGAAATCATCTACATCAAATATTTATTATATCCCCCTTTCCCTTGTGAGGATCTAACAACAGTCCAATATAACATTTAAAAACAGTAGTAACAGGATCCCAATCCCTAACCCTCCCTCGTTCTGCTAAATACAAATAAAACGTCATACTATATAATAACAGTAGCACTATCTCACTTTATTACACACCAGTTTCACTGCTTATCCCTGCAGAGACCTGCACTTTTTAAATGGCCAAAACATGTAAAATAGTGGCCGGATAAAAATTCTCTTTCCCTCTCTTGTTCACTCTCACACACACTTTGGGTAGTTTCACCCCTGGTTTGTCCCAACTAGAGTAGCCGATCAGCTTTTGAATGGCAAATCAACAGATAGATCAGGCCTGCACAACTGCTGCAACATGGCCCGCCAAAGGATGTGGATTATTTTCATGGCTCCTCCACTGCTTGGCCTTCCTCCTGAGAGAGGATCAGGCAGAAGTAGAGTAGAGGAGGGTGGGCAAATGCTTGCCACAATAAGGCTCCTCCACCATCTGGCTTCTCCTGAGGAGGAGGCTGGGCAAAATACTTCCCGTACAAGGCTCCTCCACTGGTTGGTTTTCTCCTAAAGAGAAGGCTGGGTGGAGGATGAGGATGAGTGAACACTTGCTAATGCTCCTTTGTTGCTTGGCTTTCTCTTGGGAAAGGCCAGGCAGAGGAGGAGGATGATAGAATATACTTATAATTAAAATTTAATTAAAAACCGTCTGGCCCAAGAAGCTACACCATTAAGTTTTGTGGCTTACTGCCTTCTACTGCCAAATTGTGAGAGTGGGAACAGGTAGGAATGGAGACAGTATCCGTTGTGGTCCCATAGCCAGATGCAAAATGCATTAGAGTGGGTGAGAGTAGATCCACCAGGCCCTCTAGAAGTCTCAGTGCTCTTGTAATCATTTCCATCTGGCTACAGAGGCATATCAAATGCTTCTCCGATCTACACATAACTCATGGACAGGGAAAACCTGTTGGAGGTAGAGGGATTCAGAAGCTGTATGGTAGGTCCATGGAGGGGGGGCTTTGGGTGCGGGGAGGAAGGGAATTAATTAATAAATACTCCTCCACAGCATCCCCAAAAAGACATGCAGAGGTGTAAGATAGTGTGTGGTGTGGTCCCTAAAGGATACAGGCTCTGAATGTAACTTAAGAGTCAGCCATCAGTTTTAGTTGCCAATTGACCCCATTTGTTCATTCATTATCGTTCTATTCTTAAGATGAATGGCTCTATAATGAAGGGAAGGAAGAAAGAGATTTAAAAGAGCTTATCAGAGGAACAAAAGGCACAGAGGTAAGGTCTGAAATGGAAATGTAATAAACTAGAGAGCAAAAGTCTGTTAAGACTTTCCCCATGCATCATAAAATGGAGAAGAGCTGTCAGGAAAACCAAACGTATTAATTTATCTGATAGTTTAGTTCATATCCACTTTTGTCCAGTGAATGAAGTTAGGTAGTGCATTCCTTCCCATTTTGTCTTTGCATGCTTTATTCCCTGTCTCCTCCTCCACTTCATCCTCCAGGACAACCCTTGTTCCCTTTGGGGTCCTGCCCCACCATTTGATGACCATTGCTGTAGAGGGTAAGGCTCTATTGGGATGGTTCATTCACAGGGTTGCCAGAAGCCAAGGTCACCTCAATGACAGTTGACAACAGAATTGTTTGGTGGGTCTCAAACCCTAAAGGCACCAGATCCCATCTGATCTTGGAAGCTCAAGCAGGGTCAGCCTGGCTGGTACTTAGATGGGAAGCCATCCAAGAATACCAGGTGCTGTAAGATCTTTTTTACAGGAGGAACTGCAAAACCATCTCTTGATATTCCTTGCCTTAGAAACCCCATGAGGTAGCCTAAAGTTGACAGAAAACATAACGTCCTTGTCCCATCTTTTTCTCGTCGTTGTATAGCATGGTTGTGAGAAGATCTTCATACAATATCGCACTTATCCTATCAGTGTCCATCATTAAACGCAATGACTGCATTCGGCAAAAGACTTGTATTGGACGTCACCCTGATTTCGTCCACTGTCCTGGCAGGAAGTGGATGTCCAGTCCTTGCTCTTCATTTTGTATTAACGGAGGAACACGTTTATGCAATTCCACTTCACTGACAGTTTAATGACAGGCCAGCGCAAACATATGCATGTCTTTTGCACAATCTCTGTCACAGACAGGATTAGGACAGGTTTCACTCCCATCCCATATCTCATAATCTTCATTGTTTGGTGCTTATATAGGGAAGAGCTGTGTATACAAATTACAGTCTTCTTTCTCTTGATCTCTTTTCTGTGCTGCAGTGGAAGTTATTCTGGATCAAGACACAGCCCATCCACATCTCTGGCTTTCTCAAGACCTGAAGAAGATGTGCTATGTGAAATATATTGTGCCATTGCTTGAACGTCCTAGAGGATTTAAATTTTCACCCTGTATTCTTGGCCGTCAAGTTTTCTCTTCAGGGAGGCATTATTGGAATGTGAAGGTGTGTGGATTGGGACGTGAATGGGCTCTTGGAATTGCCAGGGAGTCTGTGGCTAGGGATGATCCTCCTGGTCCTCCTGACAATGGGGTCTGGGTGGTGGGAAAGCGTCGGAAAGATGCACTATACTCTCGTTGGCTCATGGCTTTTGCGCTCCAAGAAGAAGATGATGATACCGTTCTGATTTTAAGCCAGAAACCAGAGAAGATCCGCGTGTGCCTCGACTGCTCAGAGGGCCGAGTGGCCTTCTTCAATGCAGACACAGATGAATTCATTTATAGTTTCAGTTCGCCCATAATTTCTAGCGAGAGGATCCGCCCCTTTTTTTGGAGTTTCAGTGAAAGTATTGAATTTTTGATGCTTTAGTAGAATTTGTT
Source organism: Sceloporus undulatus (assembly GCF_019175285.1). Classification (NCBI taxonomy): domain Eukaryota; kingdom Metazoa; phylum Chordata; class Lepidosauria; order Squamata; family Phrynosomatidae; genus Sceloporus; species Sceloporus undulatus. The sequence continues at coordinate 13,169,941 of NC_056523.1, forward strand.
GGGGGGGATGAATACTTTTTGGCACTGTTAACTCCCAGAATTGTAGGAATTTCATGAAGATAACTTTTCTGTTAGCTTTTCCTAAGAGAAGTCAATTCTATCTCTAGCTCACTTTTTCCCCTTCCATGCCACGGAGAAGTGAATGGCTAAAGTCGTGTTACTTCAATAGCATTACTTTGAGTTACAGTCTTAATCACATTGGAGGAAAAGTGAATGGGTAAACAAGGAGATGAGTAGAATTACTTCAAGTTAGTTAGGGGAACAATCTTGATCAGTCTAGAGGGGAATTAAATATAATGGTTCCAGGATGCATGAATGTGGGTAGAGTGATGCTGAGAATATGATATACTTAAATAGTTGTTGCTTCTACTTTAGTCTTACTCACTCAGAAGGCATTTTTGTGTCTCTCTCATCCTTATTTCCCCCAACTCTTCAATGATGTTGCTTTTCCTTGAGGTAAAATGTGCCGTTTCAATAAAAGTTGCCAAGTTCAGTTTGTGACAAAGTGCTTTATGTCCTAGTAAATAAGAGATGCTATTTTAAAAATTAGTATTATCTGAGGGCTAAACATAGGTCTAAATACTCTGCATCTGATCCCATCTGATCTGGGAAGCTAATTTGGTTAAGCCTGGTAGTAATTGAATGGGAGACCACCAAGGAATACCAGGAGTCACGGGCTCTATTAGAGAGAGAGAGAGAAGTAGCTAACAGCTTCTGAGTGTTCCTTGCCCAAGAAAAAATGTGTAAACATAATAGGATTGTCATAAGTCAACACATACACACAGAGACATTCAGTCACAACTTGGAAAATAACCTGCTTGCTGGGGAATTCTGGAGAGGCCAAAAACACGTTTCTTCCCCCCCCAAATTCTGCTTTGAAGCCTTTGTTCATATTAGGCATGTGGGGTCCTTAGAGAAAACCCATTTCTTCACTGCAGCCATAGAATCCCCCGCCCCTCCAGGTGACAGCCTATGCAATGTGTGTGTATATTGTGTGCTTTCAGGCTGTTTCCCGCTTGTGGCAATAGCATATACATTTCTATACTGCTCATCAGGGCACCTACGCACTCCCCAAGCAGTTTATGACGAGTAAGCTAATTGCCCCCACCAAGATGGGTACTCATTTTACCGACCTACGAAAGGATGGCAATCTGAGTGGAGCTTGGAGCCCTGCCTGGGATCAAACTCACAATCTTGTGGTTGCAATACTGGCATTTAATCACTGCACAACCAGGGCTCCTTGGCAACCCTATCATGGGGTTTTCTGGACAAGATTTGATCAGATGAGGTTTTCCATTGCCTTCGCCTGATGCTGACAGCATGTGCCTTGCCTAAGGTCAACCACTTGGTTTCATAGCCAAGCAGGAATCGAACCCTGGTTTCCAGAGTCATAGTCCAACACTCAAACCACTACACCACACTGGATTGACCTGTGTAATGCCCTCTCCTTTTTGACAGCCACACAGGGAATTGAACCCTGGGCTCCAGAGTCATACTCCAGTCTTCAAACCACTATGCCACACTGGCTCTCACCAATGTAGTGTATTATCCAGAAAATCAGCCTTGTGGTTCTGCTCTTGATTTCCTAATTGTTCAGACTAGAACAGAAAGAAAGCTGCATTTTTCATCTGGTGGGGGTAGCTAGTTATCTCACAGTATAGTTTTTATTATAAGGGCCACAACAGGATCTTGGTTTGAATCCCACTCGTTTTTGTGGCTAATCATCATGGGACTACCAGTGATGTGTAGACCCTCTCTTTGTACACAGCCACACCAGAAGCAATGTACCAACACATCACTCTCCCACCAAGGTCACATGAAGATGCCCCCCTGACATTAACTAGGCTTGAAAACTCACCTGCCGTTCCCACCTTCGCCTATATGGATATGTTCAATGGGACAAGTGGGGCTGTTCAGAATACAGTAGGTGGAGGACACCAGATTGCCTTATAAAAGTTGCAGGAAATGGCATGCTCATTCTTGTTCTTATTCCAAGAAGTGCACAAGACACAGAAAAACCACATGGGATTTCTTGCCCAAGATGAAGCAAGCCCTCCCAGAACTTATTTGACTCGAGTCCTTGGCAGGTGCACCGACAGTGATGTAGTGGGAACTAAAAGAGCAGATGCTTATAATTCCCATAGGGTTGCCATTTGTCCCAGAAAACCTGGAAAATCCCCAGCTGAAGGGACTTAAAAATGTGCTGGGCAGCTGGGTCAGTTGAAGCAGAATGGTAGGAAAAAGGTGGAATGGTAGAAAATATGCAACGATTTCTATTGGGAGAAAAGATAACTAATGTGTTGCATTTGCATAAACAGAATGCAAATTAATAATGCATAGTAATTTGGATAATATGTAAAATCAATGCCAGGGCACAAGAGATTGGAATAAGGCAACTTTGGTGCTTCCTTCTTTTTGTCCATATCCTAGTCATGCTCTAGAAAAGGAATGGCACAAGCTGGATGTTCAGAGAACTTTAAGAATTTATATCAGGATCACAAGATCATTCAGGAATCAGCAGCTCCGTTTGTTTCCTTTCTTCCATCTTCACTGGCGGGAAAGGCCTCAGTCTGTATGGTCACTAGATGGCCGAAAGCTTGCATTTTCACTATATAAGAATCACTTGGAATTCCTAAGCCACTCTACTTCAGTTCTTTTCTCCCGTGCCACCTTATTCCTCCCGACTCCTGTAGAGATTTGGATATGTCCCATTTTCTGATGGCTTTCCCACTGTGCCATTTCTTTTTTAATCCTTTTAACTATTCTAGATCACACAACACGTTGTACATCACGGTAACTAAGTGTCTGAACCCTAATTGCATATACAGTGGTGCCTCGGGTTACGAAATTAATTCGTTCCGTGGCACCGTTCGTAACCCGAAAAGCCTTCGTAAGCCGAATTGCCATAGGCGCTAATGGGGAAAAGCCGCGATTCCGTGCGAAAAAGCCGAAAAAAGCACCAAAAGTTTTTTCGTAACCCGAAAAAACATTCGTAACCCGGAACAATGTTTTCCTATGGGATTTTTTCGTATCCCGAAAATTTCGTAACCTGGGTATTTCGTATCCCGAGGTACCACTGTACTCCTGCATGGCAGAAAGGGTTTGGACTGGATGGCCCTTGTGGTCTCTTCCAACTCTATGATGTTATGATTCTATAACACTATTCACAGCATCATCAAAAAGGAGGGGCCTTCCCTGCCAACGACACAGCTTTACTCCATATCCACAATCCAGTTCTTATCTATCCCAGATCTTTTCTGAGGCCAATGAGTCTTGATTGCCATTCAAGGCCATGATACCACCAAATACATGCCACTAGTAGGAACCGTTTGCCACAGTATGTTGTGTTGTTGGGAACTCCAACCCCCCCCCCCCCCCCACTGTAAGGATTGTAGCTGACCTCAGAGGAAGCAGCTACTCAATGCTGTGTCTTGGCTTTAACATACCACTCCTGTTGCTATTGTTTTCAGTCTGGGGGAGTCAGGGCCCTAACAATTCTTAACATGAGGAAAAGGGTAGATGTGCTGGCCCCAGATGTTCCCATTCCACATGAAAGTGCTTTCTACAGCGTCAAATCATTGTTTTAAATGTGCTTTCCAAAAGGTTGAAAGCTGCCTTGAATCCTGTGTTGGGAGAAACGCAGTTTATAAATTGTTTGTCGTTCTTGTGTGTCTTCAAGTTGTTTCCAACTTGAGTCTACCCTAAGACAAACCTATCACAGGGTTTTTCTGGCATGACTGATTCAGATGGGGTTTCCCATTGCAAATTCCAGGCCTTTGCTTTTGTTTTTTTTTTTGCTTGACCCAATATACTTGCAATTTTTTTCAATGAGTCATCTCATGATGTGCCCAAACACAATAGCCTCAGTGTAGTCATTCTGGCTTCTGGTGAGAGCTCAGGCTTGATTTGTTCTAGGACCCATTCCGTTATCTTTTTGGATATCCATAGAACTCAAATTTATTTTTCTTCTTGTCATCTTTTACTACCATACACAGAAAGAATGGATGATTCTTACTTTGGTATTTAAAGATATCTCTACACTTGAGGATCTTATCTGGGTCCTTCATAGCAGCCCTTCCAAGTCTTAGGCAGGAGATACAGACAGAGCCAAGACGTCGCTCCTTTCTGCCCCACATGAAGGCTGCAGCAACCAAACACCACAGCCTCTGGGAGCCCTAAAAAGAACCCGTTCCCATTCTTCTTCGGGTGTGCGCTGGGTGCAATTGGCGCCTTTGCACGCAATGATGTCTATGTGGATGCGGGTGAGCCATTATAGCGTGGTATGGCTTGGGAGCATGCAGACGCTCCGCTCTCCCGAGCCCCAAAATTGGCCCCAAGCCGGCATTTTGCGCCAGTCTGTATCGGGCCTTCATCTACAACTTATTGATAATGGTCTCCATTTTGATTTACGATTGTGCAAAGAGATAGAAAGTCTGTGTTCATCACCAATTCTTTTAATCATCTGTGGTCATTTTTGCTTTCTTCATGTTCACCAGTAGCCTTGCTTTTGCTTTGCTTCCTTAACTTTTGTCACTATTTGTTTTAAGCATTTACCCCATTATTCTCCCACATTTTGGGGGGGATCTGAGTTAGGAATTCTCTGTATTTTCATTGTAGGAATTTCTCTGTATATTCCTTCTCAGCAAATAGTTTATGGAAGGAAAGCAAACTGTATTAACAATTTGTGTGCCAGAAAAGCAGGCACTGGGTCTCATCAAAAAGGCTTTCAAATGTTTTAAACAGATTACATAGGACTCATTTTATATGAGTGAGAACTTTAGACAATATCTTACATTCTTGGCACAGGTTTGATAGTCTATGCTATAACAATATAGTAATAATACAACTGAGAATTGATCAGAAAAAAAGAGAGAATTGATCAGAACAGGCTGATCTGTTGTTCTATTTTTGACCAATGTATCATTAGCAAGTGAAAAAAAAGAATGGCACAGAAATACCATTGGTCTGCCAACTGCTGCAAATTTGATGGCTTGTTCAGACAGCTAACAACCATGTTCACTCTAGGAGACAATACTTGACTATTACTCATCTTTTGGGGCATTAATTCAATGGAAGTAGTCATTTCCAAATGGTTCAAACCAGGGAATGGAGTTTGGTTGGCCTAACATCATTGAAGATGCCTATTCAATGGAGATTTCCTACACTGAAGTCAAGGGCAGATGCTGTTCAATGTACAAGACAACCCATGAACATTACAACACAACAGGCCATTATTATGGTCCAACTCAGGTCAAATATGAGCAACTCAAAAATTCTTTTCACTTGCAGAATCTAGTTTTTTTCTTCAATTGAATGTACGATCCTGCTTTTGTAGCAATGGCATTCTGAAGCACCGTGTTGGCCATTTTCCTGCTGTGGCAAAGCCACAAAAGAGAAACAGCCGGTGCCTAGGTTCCAACATCCTGTCAGATGAAGGAGGAAAGCACTTTTTCTTTGGGTTCAAGTGGTAGAAGATTTTTTGGGTGCTGCCATAGAGTCCAAGGAAGGATTCAGTACCACAAAGCAGAGAATGCTGGCAGCTAGAAAGATGGCCAAATTAGTAAATATGTTTAAGGAGGCCTTTCAAAAAGGATGGCTGAGGTTCGGAGTATCTCAGAGAGAGAGACGGAGCTGGGATGCCAAACCCCCAACCCAGAACCAAGGGAGAACTACTTCTCCCTTGAATAAGGCTGATGAAAACACAAAAATGGGAGACTCCATTTCAGGATCAAGGAAAGCTACCTGTTCATTTTCATAGTCAATAGTAACTCGGATCTTCCTGAGTTTCCTCGTTAGCAGCAGGTGATGTTTTGGAGTGGCCAGGGCCTGGTAGTGACCTCCCCGCAACTGTCCCACAGCCCATATTCCTTCCTCAGGGCAGAAGCTCACTGGGCCTTTCCTTTTAACAGACCACACAGCTACCCCAACAGCCCAGATGCCCCTCTCCTCCACTTCCACCTCCCACCAATGTTTCCCTGTGATAAATCCCTCCCGGGCCAAAATGCAGGTGGAAGTATCAAATCTCTCCAGGTTGTCAGGCAGGTTCTGCAAGGAGGGTAAAAGTCTCACGCTTCTGTGATCTTTGGAAAGGCTGAGGTCAGGGTGAGCTGTATCTGGATCCAAGATTATATCCTCTACGTAGCAAAAGAGAGAAAGAGAAAAGAACATAAAAATACAGGAAGTTGCCTTACAGTATCTGACAGTTGCAGTTGTGTGCCTTCAAGACATTTTTGACTCATGGCAATCCTATCATAAGGTCTTCTTGGCAAGATTTGTTCAGAGAGGATTTGCCATTGCCTTCCCCTGAGGCTGAGAGAGTGTGACTTGCCCAAGTCATCCAATGGGTTTCATGGCCAAGTGGGGAATCGAACCCTGGTGTCCAGTATCATAGTCAAACACTCAAATCACTATGCCACACTGGCTATCTACCCCAAATTGAGATATAACTAGTTATTTAAAAAAACAACAAGTTACTTGTAGTTAGTTCCCTTCAATATGATGTCATAACTAAGTTATATTATGTCTCTAATTTAATGAGGGCAGGATGGCACCCACCAAACATTCCCCCACCCAAATATATCCAAATGAAGGTACATAGCTTCTAAAAACAGACAAGTTATATTGTTATAGGAAGAAAATTCCCACAAGCACCTCTCCCCCTCCTTGGCAGTCATAAATAGTCATCATCATGAACCATCTTCTGCCCTTTCATGATACCCCAAACCCGCTGCCTGATTCTGCTTGATGGTCAGGCTGGCCCTGAACAAGAAGTAACATTAGTCTCTATCGCAGCATGATTAGATTCTTCAAAATCCCTTTTACAGGGTATGTATGGCCTCACTAAATGGCGATAGTGGAGTATCACATGGTTCAAGACATGCTGTGCCTTGTCTGCAGTAACTGAAAAGTTCTATGTATTATTTAGACAAAGTAACAAATTATTTTTAATGCAAATGTAACATTAACTAAATACTTATAGAACCCTGGACCCATAAAAGGAAGTGTTTTCGAAAGAAGTTTTACAATTTCAGCATCTAACTATATTGCCGACACTGCAGAATTGGAGCATGCGTCGCTTTAACCCAACTGTTCTCAGACTTTGACCTTCCATACGTTTTATGCTTTTGCCTTCAAAACCTCTGGTGAGCCAAACTTTGAGAACCACGAAGTTATAATGAAGCAGCCTCCAGTTCCATGCAGCCTCCACAGAACAAGTGACAGAGAACCGCTGCTTTAAACTTCTCCTCAGGAAGTAAAACATCTCGAATACCTCCATGTCCCATTCAATGCCTCTAGAAAGCAGGGCCAGAGAGCCACCACTGTATCATGGGGCAACAAATTCTAACTGACATGAGCATTTACCTTTCCAGAGCTGGTGTTCGGAAAGGAAGGACTCTGCAGAAAGAAAAGTGAAATGTTATGATCAGATGAATGAATCATAGAATCATACAGTTGGAAGAGATCACAAGGGCTGTCCAATTCAACCCCCTGCCATGCAGGAATTCACAATCAAAGCATCACCAACAGATGATACCGGAAATTTCCTCTTCATTGTTATCAAGACCAGACAGAAGGCAATGTTTTGCAGCCACCTCGAGCTCCCCAATCCCTGGCTATGAAAAACGTCCCCCCATTGAGAAATTGTCTTTTGCTATTCATGTAGACCCACAAAAGCATGAACATGGGGTTTAAAAATGGCACAGGGATTAACACACACACCCTGAATTTTTTAAAAGTCTAACTTCCAGCCATTTCTTGTTTCTATTTTGGGGGCTCAGGGAGCCTATTGTGGGTCCTTAGCACTAACCAATCCCCCCTCCTCTTTCTTTATAGCTTGCTCATATATCTTGTACTTTTATCTCACAAGACCAGATCTTGCAGATATATACAATTTATCTTAACTATTTAATTTTTTTTTACAATGCTGTAAAATATACAAATATGGAAATTTAGCTAGAAACCCAACAGATTCAAATTACAACAAAGGAAACCCCCAACTAAACAACAGAACTTCCTGACAGTAAGAGCTGTTTGACAACAGAACAGACTGCCATGGAGGGTGGTACATTCTGTTACTTAGACGTTTTTAAAAAGAGATAGGATGAGCATCTTTCAAGGGTGATTTTGCTGTGTATTCTTGCATGGCATGGCATGGGATTATATGGCCCTTGAGTCCCATCCAACTATGAGACTTTATTTTAGAGTCATATTTTTGACATCAAACACCACAGTGCCATCTAATCTAGCCTTCCATCATGGGATGGGAATCATTTCCAGCATCAGAACCCTAAAAAAGAGAGTATTACCTTGAAACCCGCTCATGACATGCTGCAGAAAGGTGTTAATGTTGGAAAATTCTTCAATCTGGTGTCTTATTTCAGGAGGAAAAGCCACTGAATTCTGTGGAGTCTTCATCTCACATCTGCAAAGGACAGAAAGATTTATAACTCATTATTAACAATGACATGGTTCCTTCATGCAGAAAAAGACATGCTCCTGGCTGCAGCCACACAGTCCTTGCATTCATATCTTATTGGCATGAAGGAAGTAGGCTCAAGTCTATGAAAGCACATGCTACCAGCTTCTCTCTTTCTTTTGGTTAGTCTCAAAGTTGCTACAAGACCCCTTTGCACACTGGCATGGAAGTGCACTGGAAGAGCAAAGAAGCATAGATTCCTCCTGAAGCTGCTCACATCTAGGGTCCTGCAAGCAGAGGCCACAAGACAGAACACTTTTGGTCAAGAAGTACAGAGCCCAGAATCACAAATACTTGACCTTTCTGAAAGCATCACCCACAAAGTAACAGGCAAATGAGTATGAAGGAGGTTGATCAGGAAAATAACAAAGAACTTTGAACCCCATAAACAAATAAAATCCAAGTAGGCAGTTAGTAGAAAAATCTATATTTTGGTACAAGAGTCCCTAAGACTAACTCCCATGACTGAAATGAAGAAGAAAATCATCCTTTGAGGCAGAGACTTGTAGTTGTGTCCATCTCAGACAAGGATAGGAAGGAGAAGGGGAGAACAAAGAGACATAAACTCTTAATCTTTTGTAGAGAAGAGGAGGAGATAGGAAGTGACCAAAGGAGTGTAGAGAGATAAACAAGATGGACAACAAGGAAGTTATTTACTCCTACTTCATATACTACTGTGTGCCTTTGTCTAATGTGAGAGATCCGTTTTGGACCTCCCCCCCCCCCCCCGTGTAAGACAAATTCCACATATGTTTGAGCCCCATTGAAACTAATGGGGCTCAGGCACAGCGGTGTAACGGCACCACAAGCGTGCGTGCCATTTCCTCGTCATGCAGCTTTCAGCATAAGCTGAAAGAAGTATATAGGGCACCCATGTATGATGTGGGCGCATTGTACTCTCTACTTCTAATTTCATAGAAACAAGCATTAATCTCCACTTCCAACAAACCTCACTTCAACAAGCTACCATGGAGTGGAGGAGTTGGCGCCCTTGGAACTAGACAACTGTCTTCCTACCCATGGGCACAAGATAGCATGTTTGTCTCTCCTTCCCACACTTTCATCATCACAACCACCACTCTGTGAGGCAGGGCAAAGCAGAAGAGAATAGCCCAAAGTTATTCATTGAGTTTTATAATTTGGAGGGACTACTATAGTTATTAGGGACCAAAAAAAGGCAGTGCTCAGATAACAGTCTCAGCCCTTGTTATGATTATATTTATATTACTGTTGGAACCAGTGTTGATGTCATTATTGCTCGATGGGAACTAGTAACTGATCTCCAGAGTCCCAGCCAAATGCTCTAACTACTACATTGTGCTGCATCTCAGATACTACCTAGCTTCATGGATCAAGAACAGCAGGAAATTACAGTTACTTGCCTCTGCAGCATACTCTCGATGTTCTGGAAAAGAAAAAGAACAGAAATGGAGATCAGTCCCATATAGGTCTCCAGAGATTGCTTAAGAAGTTCAGTAAATGTGCAACATTATTACGTCTGTGGGAAGTTAGTGATGTAGTGCAGAACAGAACATGGAAAAGTCATTTTGTGGACTATAACTCCCAGGATGCAACAGGCAGCATGGCCAGAATCTTTCCAAGATCCATGGAGGCTAACCAAGATGGCTGACTTTAAAAGGGGTGAGGTGTTGAGGATGAAAAAGAAACCCACCTGGAGAAATTCAGTTGCAGGCTGTTGGCACTTCACCTCCATCTCCTGGATGAGGTTCTCAAGAGAGGTGCATTCCTTCGACAGCTTGGCAATGTGTTCATCCCTCATCTTTGACACCTTTTTGTCCAGCTCACCCAGCCTTGCCAACAGGAGGCGCTTCCTCCCTTCCACCAGCTGGTGCAACCCCTGAAATTCCGCCACTACCTTTTGCCTTTCGGCATTTATCTGCCACTGCAGGGAATAGACAGGGACAAAAGCAGTCAGAAATGGAGGGAAGGGGGTGCTTGGGGAAACAGAGAACAATCCAAAGCAGAGGCAGCCTACCATGAGGACCAGCTGATTTTTGCAGCTGTCTTCCATTGCTGATATTTTGGAGCACAGAAGCTGGTGTTTATTTGTTTAAAAGAATGGGTTATAGGAATTGAGAAATGTAGAATTTAAATCTTTGTAATTCTATTATGTATTTATGTAAATAAGTTTATATGTACATGTATATCATATAGATTATTTTAATAATAATAAAAAATAAAAACATTTTTTGCTTACAATGGATAAAATAAGGAGAAGCGAGACTAGGGCACTGAACACATGGGTGACAAATGATGGGGCCAACCCTAGTGTACCCAGCCTGTGGATCTGACCCATTCGGCACCTACCTGGTCTGGCACAGCAACAGGTGGGTGTTCAGACGGCCATGAGCTGTGGAGACACCACCATGGCTCATAAGGGCAGAAATGGGGCACCCAGCTTCACCCACATGGCCAGGCGCCTCCTTCTGACATCACAGGCCATGACTGGGGCCTGGATAGGGAACGGTGGTGATGGCAGCAGTGTACTGGCCGTGAAGGTGGAGAGTGTGGGAAACTCCGTCACAGGGAGCTGTTTTTAAAAAAACCAGGTTAAGGATCTACATATATTCAACCTAGACAATGAGGAAATAGAAATAATTAAGGATTTGCCGGGCCTCGGATCAAATATCAATCACAATGGAAACTGCAGTCAAGGAATAAGAAGAGTACCACTGGGCAGCACAATTCAAGAAGGAAGTTGAAAAATTGGAGCATGTCCAAAGGAGGGCCACCAAAAAGGTGATGGGTCTGGAAACCATGCCTTATGAGGAAAGACCAAGGGAGCTGGGTATGTTCAGCCTGGAAAAGACATGGTTAAGAGGTGATATGATAGCCCTGTTTAAGTATTTGAAGAGGTGTTACACTGAGGATGGAGCAAGCTTGTTTTCTGGTGCTCCAGAGACTAGAACATGGAACAATGGATGCAAGCTACAGGAAAAGAGGTTCCACCTCAATAATAGGAGGAACCTCTTGACGGTAAGAGCTGTTTGATAGTGGAACACACTCCCTCAGAGAGCAGTGGAATTCTCTTCTTTGGAGGTCTTTAAGCAGAGGCTGGAACGCCATCTGTTGGGGATGCTTTGATTGTGAATTCCTGCATGGCAAGGGGTTGGACTGGATGGCCCTTGTGGTCTCTCTGTGATTCTATGAGGAGGAATTGGGAGGGCAGCCATGGAAGAGCTAGATTCTAAAATACTAAAAGGTAAAGATATACAACAGAGCACTAAAGTTGGAATTGTATTCCACATTACCATGTATGGATGTGAGAGCTGGACAGTAAAGAAAGTGGATAAGAAGAGGATCAACTCATTTGAGATGTGGTGCTGAAGATACCATAGAGCCCCCCCCCCCCCCCCCCCCCCCAAAAGACAAACAAATGAGCCACTGAACAGATCAAACCTGAACTCTCTGTAGAAACAAAGGTGTGCTACAGACCGCCCAAAGGCAGCCTCTGAGGCCCTGATCTGCTGCTTTCTAGGCTGCGGGGAAGCGGCAAAAGGCCGCTTCCCCACAGCCTGGAAAGGGGTGTCGTTGGGGCTTCATCCGCTTGGCCCCTTTCTCATTTGCGTTGCTGGCGCAGCCGTGTATAGGCTGCGCCAGTGACACAAATCCTGGAAGGAGCTCTGAAATGGAGCTCCTTCCGGCGCCGCGGAAAGAGCGCCCCAGGCGCCTCGCGCGGCACCAAGACGTCACTTCCGCGCCGCCCTGTTTGGAGGCGTTGTGGCGGTGACGTCCCCATGGTGGCGCCCATGTAGAATGGGCACCGCCATTTTGTACGTCCCCAGGATGTACTTTATGCCCGTTTGTAACGGGCCAAAGATGATCAAACTGAGGCTGTGTTACTTTGGCCACATAATGAGAAGACACAGCTCATTAGAAAAAACAATAATGCTAGGAAAGGTAGAAGGTAGAGGAAGGCCACACATTCCTCAGACCATGGGCCTGACCACAGAAGGTAGAGGAAGGCCACACATTCCTCAGACCACAGAACCTAAGCAGAGCAGTTGAGAATATGGGTCTTGGAGACGTCTCATCCACATGGTCATCATGAGTCAAGGGTCGACTTGAGGGCAGTTAACAACAACAACAGGGGCCAAGATTGCACCAGATCCACCAAAATGGCACCAAGTCTGCCCATTCCTAGCCCAGGGCTGTTGATGTGGGTAACAACTCCAGACTGGGGATGGGGGGATGAGGATGGGTCTTTTGGCTTGTGCATACAGCCCGTAGGTTAATTGGATAGTTCACAGTTAGAGAAAAGTGGGATGTCATTTTAATGAAGGGTGGATGGAAAAGAGAGTGTGTCACTGTAGTGTGTTTGTTATGTGTTCAAATTACTGTGTGTATATATCTCAATTTTTATATTTATCAATAAATAATTGTTTTAAAGTTTTTAAAACCCTTTTTAAAACTTTCTTTTTTGGCTATGAACATAGTACATGTGTCATGATTTAAAGAAGATCTTCCTTCTGGAAGTCTATCAGAACTCCGAATTACCCTAAGACACGGGCATTGCTCATGCCATGTTTTGAACAAGAAAGCTGTATTTTCTCTACTTGGATGATTCACTGGTTTCATACAGAAGAAGTATACCCACCAGCAGATCGTGGCTTTCCAGTTTGCTGTTCCATTTGGCTCCTGCCGTTTCCTCTTTCTGCTTCCTCAGTATATCTATCTGCTTCTGGATCAAATCCTGAACAAAGAAAGGAGGGAAAGATCAGTGTGAGTTTGTTATTTGGTTGGAGAGCCATGTATAAAAGCAGGGCTATGGTTTTATAGCACTAGCACACAGACCACTCCCTTGTCTTTATTCCCTAGCATAGATTCAGAGGTGAAAAAACAGACAGAAGTGTTAATCTGCTGCTTATTTTGTCTTTATTGTATACTACTGTAGATCCTCATGTATACATCTAAAATTTTAGTCAAAAATTTGACGCCAAAAACCTGAGTCGACTTATCCACGGGTAAATGTAAGTACTGTACTTTAACTCTTATTTAAAATTCACCACCCCCCCCCCATTCTCTCATCCATCCAGCCTTTAGGATGAGCACAAACAGTTGTTCTGGCTGGATTTTCTAAGTTGTTTGGCATTGTTTCCCTTGCTTCATTCTTTACATTCTTTGTCACATGCCCTTAAGTTTTACCCTTGGCTTATTCATGGGGCATATCAAAATCCATAATTTTGTCCCCAAAACCTGCCCTCGACTTATACATGAGGTCGACTTATAGTTGAGTATATACGGTAGTTAGCATTATTTTAGAGCTATTTTAACATGTAACGTTGTTTTAGATTGTACGCCCCTTGGCAGGTTTTTATTCTTTTTATTTCTTGTTTTAATTTCCTTATTAATCAATGCCTCCTTACAACAAGGCAGAATTCCATCCTCTGTTTAAAAAGTCATGCTTGGATCCCACAATAATGAATAACTATCGGCCAGTGTCTAACCTACCATTTCTGGGCAAGGTTTTGGAACGTGTGGTGGCTTCCCAACTCCAGGGATTTCTGGATGAAATGGATTATCTAGATCCATTTCAATCTCGTTTCAGACCCGACTATGGATCAAAGACGGCCTTGATCGCCTTGGTGGATGACCTACGCAGGGAACTGGACTGAGGGAGTGTGTCCCTGTTGGTTCCCCTGGACCTCTCAGCGGCTTTCGATACCATCGATCAAGGTATCGTATCCTTCTGGACTGCCTCTCTGGGATGGGGCTTGGAGGTACTGTTCTACAGTGACTCCGTTCCTTCCTGGAGGGACAAACCCAGAAGGTGTTACTGGGGGACTCCTCTTCGACTCCCTGGCCATTGGCCTGTGTAGTCCCTCAGGGTTCTGTGTTGTCCCCTATGATGTTTAACATATACATGAAACTGCTGAGAGAGGTTGCCTGGAGTTCTGGGGTGCAGTGTCATCAATATGCAGATGATATTCAATTCTAGTACTCCTTCCCACCTCAATCCAAGGAGGCTATCCTGGTCCTAAGCCAGTGCCTGTCTTCAGTAATGGGCTGGATGAGGGTAAACAAGTTGAAACTTAATCCAGACAAGACAGAGGTGCCCCTGCTCAGTTGGAAGGCAGATTGGGGAATAGGGATCCAGCCTGTGTTGGATGGGGTCACACTCCCCTTGAAGACACAGGTTTGCAGTTTGGGTGTAATCTTGGACTCAGCTTTGAACTTTGAACTTGAACTGGGAATGCAGGAGTGATTTGCAAGTGTCTTGTTTTGTGCTGATGGCCAGCCTCAGGCGGGAGGCTAATGCAAACGAGGATTAGCGTCTGCTAATTGGGGATCACTCCTGCATTCCCAGGTTCACACAGGATATATACACCCAGTTTTTCCAGGCAAAGCATTCTCTGAAGATGGCAGCCGCAGATCCTGGCGAAACATCAAGAAGAAACTTTTCTGGAACATGGCCACATAGCCTGAAAAACCCACAAAAAAACTGTGGATGCCAGCCATGAAAATGAAAGCCTTCGACTTTACGTAGGATTTTATGATTCTATGCAAAGATAAAATGGCCACGTAAACCCAGTGGTTGACATTGGGCAGGTCACACTCTCTCGGCCTCTGAAGACACTTGGGAAATGACTTGAAGGCACACAGCAACAAGAAGAAGAAGAGGCCGACTCAGAGGGCGGTGGGCTGAGGAGAGAGTGGGTTGCCACCCAAAAGAAAGGCTGGATGCTCCTGGACAGGGAGACTCTCTCCTTCTTCCCTCCCTCCTCAGCCACGGAAACCCACTGGGTGACCTCGGGTGAGTCACACTCTCTCAGCCTCCTCAATGATTATCTATGGCCAAATATCCTTTCCCTATAGCCTCCCTATGGACCAGTAGGGCTTCCCTATGGCTTCCCCCTGGGCAGCCCGCCCGCCCTGCCTGCCTGCCTTTCCCCCGCGGACCTTGTACTCCTGCTCGGCCTCCTCGAGGGGGAGGACGGTGTGGGCGCGGTGCCGGCGGGACTCCCTGCAGACGACGCAGAGGGGGCTCCTGTCTTCCTGGCAGAAGAGCTTCAGGGGCTCCTGGTGCTGCTGGCACTCGGCCCTCCCTCCTCCGCCGGGGCCTCCGCCTCCTGCTGCTCTGCCCCGGGGCCGTTCCAGGCTCAGCTCCCGGGCCACGGAGGCCAGGCTGGCCAGGGAGCGGTTGACCCGGACGTGGCTGCGCTGGAAGGGCTGCCGGCACTCGGGGCAGGGGCTGCTGCTGCTGCTGGCGCTGCTGGGGCTGGTCTTTGCGCCGCCGGGTGCTGGGTTCGAGTCCAGGCGCCAGCTGCGGTCCAGGCAGTCCCTGCAGAAGTTGTGCCCGCACTTGATGAGCATCACCGGGTGGCTGAAGAACTCCAGGCAGATCGGGCAGGTGGCCTCCTCCCGGAGGATCTTCAGCGAGGTGCTCGACGCCATAACGGCTCCACACTCCGACTCTTGCTTCCTTTCGCTTTCCCTTCCAGAACTCTTATCATCCCGCAGCTCCCAGCATGCACCGCGCCAGCCCACGCTTCCCGGGACCTTAGAGACTACAACTCCCGAAACGCATTGCGCAGAGCAGAATCGGCTGGAATGGAGGGGCCGACTCTCAGGGCCCGCCCTGACGTCATCATTACGCGCCGCAGGTGTTGCGGAGCGCCGCCGCAGAGTGGACAAGTGGGCACTACAGCTCCCAGTATGCATTGCGCGCTCCCTCCCGATGAGAGAGGCGGGTGGGCCTCTTGGTTTGGTTTCCCGCCTTTTTCAGCCGCCATTTTATGATTACTGTACAGTACTATTTCTGGAAGAGGGAAGTGGATTGGGAAGGGCAGCCATGACAGGGCTAGAGAAGGTCCCTGGAGACTCTTCATTGTCATTGTTTATTAAACACTGCTTCATTTATTAAACGCTATTTATTAAATTTTCATTGTCATGTCGTTTATTTATTTATTAAACACACTTATTTATTAAACACAACCCCATTCTGCCATGCAGGAACTCCCAGTCAAAGCATCCCTGATGCGGTTTGACGCCACTTTAACTGTCATGGCTCCATCCTACAGAATCCTGGGATTTCTAGTTTGTTGTGGCACCAGAGCTCTCTGACACAAAAGGTATAAACATCTCACAAAACTACAATTCCTTCCGTTCCACAGCACTGAGCCAAGGCAGTTAAAGCGGCGTCAAACTGCATTAATTGTGCAGTGAAGACGCAGCTTTGGTTATTAACCAAAATGGAGAGTCTGGTCAAGAAATCAGAGGAAGACTTACAGTGTGGTCAAACTGCACAACTATGTATAAAGTATTGTTAAAGGTAGAAATGGAAGAGGAAGTTGTCAAAGGCGGGGTACAGACCGCCGCTTTGCAGCGGTCCGCCGCCGCCGCCATTTGCTCCGCGCAGGAGCCGCAGCAGCCAAACCGCGCGGCTCCCGCGCGGAGCAAAAAAGAAGCTCCATTTCGGAGCTTCTTTTTGCGGCGCCTCCATGATGTCGCGAGGCGCCTGGCGCGGACTCGTGACGTCATAGGCGCCGCGACACGTCTGGACGCTGTGCGTCCAGTACGTAAAGATGGCGGCGCCCATGTAGAAGGGGCGCCGCCATCTTGTACGTATAGAATACGTACTAGGGTTAGGGGGGTGCGGAAGCACCGCCCCTTCCTAACCCTAGTACGTATTCTATACGTACTATTTGGCGGTCTGTAAACCGCCAAAGAGAGCATGGTTAAATAGGACCAAAACGTTTGGTTGTCCAATACGATTAAAGAGATGGGAGAGGACACAGTCAAAAGATTTGAAATTTACCCAAACTGTGGCCTGAAGGAAAATTGTTGATGATATTATTATTATTATTATTATTATTATTATATTTTCTTATATCCTGCCTTTCCCCCAATATAGTCATTCCCTATTTATGGCAACCATAAGGCAGTGAACCTACTATGGGGTTTTCTTGGCAGGGTTTGGTCAAAGGAGTTTGCCATTGCCTTCCCCTGAGGCTGAGAGAGTGTGACTTCTTGCCCAAGGTGACCCACTGGGTTTCATGGCTGAGTGGGGAATCAAACTCTGGTTTCCAAAGCCATAGCAAAACCATTACACACCACACACAAATGTGTATATGTATACAGAAACAGACTCTTAAGTGATTTCAGAGAGTATAGAGGGGAATAATGAAGAGGGCAAAGGTTTTTTAAATTCCAAGTAGAGGATTAAACAAAATAGTTCAAGGAAAGACAGGTTGGCTTAAGTAAAGCCAATCTCCAGAAAGTTTGTTGTTGTTGTGTGTCTTCAAGTCGTTTCCAGTTCATGGTGACCCTAAAGTAAACCTCACATGGGGGTTTTCTTTACAGATTTCTTCAGATAAGCCAATGCCATCCTCTGAGGCTGAGAGTGTGTGACTTGCCCAAGGCCGGCCAGTGGGTTTCTATGGCTGAACCAGGATTTGAACCCTGGCCTCCAGAGTCCTAGCTCAACATTCAAAGCCACTACACCACTATATAATGAGATTTTGTTTGTTTTTAAGGATATAAATAAGGCGATTGCGCTGTATATAGGTTACTATGTGGTACAATAAAGATCCCTTCTCTTAAGTGAAAAGGGGATCAAAATGCCTCAATCTTCAGAAGAGGTGGGATATAAATAAACATATTATTATTATTATTATTATTAACCTGTTCAGTGTGGATATGCTAGGAGCAGGGTTCCCATCCATTTAATGGCTGTGTAAAAAGGAATTTCAGCAGGTGTTGCTTATTGACATATTGACTTGTTTCACCTGGCAACCTTAACACCCATAGAAATCATATCCAGGGGTAGCCCTGTTGGCCCTATAGCAAAGTACAATATCATCCAAAATCCACAAGACAACGATACCTTTATTGGACCAATCAAAATGTGCAAAATACATGTTGCAAGGTTTCAAAGTTCCACTGGCTTCTTCATAAGGCAAAAGGTGCTAAAGTCAAAGAGGAGAAAGAAAAACAGGGCAATGTTAGTCACAAACCTACATTTTGTCAAGATGTTGTTGTTGGTTAAAATAGTATTCTATTAGCAACACAAAAGGAAGTATCTTTTTTGTATCAAAAGCTGTATTTTGCATTACTAATGGAATGGTGCTCCCTTGCCTTTTAAAGTTTTCACCCACATACCAAGTTTGCCACTCAGTTTAGTGACAGAGAAATTTCATTTTTGAATGTTATGGCTTATGTTAATAGTCAACATTTGCAAGTCAGAAATTATCACAACCCCCAGTTTGTAATTGCCTTCTGCATGAAGACAGTTGGCACCCTAAAGACTAAAGAGAAATTGTTCTGCTGATGGAGAATTTAGAAGTGAAGCAAGATTATTGGATGCCAGACTAACTAAAAGGAGATATCCCAGAGAGGTGATCATACACCAAATGTGTCTGAGGAAGTAGAATGAAGTCTAGGAAAGCTCATGCTGCCAATTTCTTTCTTTCAGTTAGCCTCAAAGGTGCTTCAAGATCTCTCTACAAGTGATCACACAGAAGAGTTTATCACACTGGGACTAATTTCAGCATTAAAGAGAGATTAAAGCGCCTTTAAAGCATCCTGCAAATAAAGTGAAAATGGTGAGTGATTGCGTGAATGATTATCACAATTGCGCAAATAAAGTGATATTGGAAATGCATCGTTGCTGAAATCCTGGGAGTAAAAAGATGTGCATTATGTTCTTTGTGACCACAGTACTATGCATGTCAGTAGGGAATAAGGCTACTGTGTTCACTAGAAACTATATGAAGGGCTGCAGTCCTAGGTGTAGGAGAAATTCTTCCTAATGAACCAGAGGCATTCTTGCGCACCCATGAAAACATGCTGAAGCCGTTTGCCTATCGGATTAAGCGGAAGAACTTCGTATCTGCCAGACAGAGAAATAAGCTGTCCCTTCCTCTAGTTAATTACTAATAAAGTTACTATTACCTGCACCCAGATCCAAAGGTTGAGGATTAACCAATCATGCAATAATTAACAATCCGGTATTTTCCCCACCTGCTTTTCTGCTTTTAAATTTTATTAAATACATACAAATATACAAAACAGCATTAAAATAAATATAAAGCTAAGTACATTGATCTACACGAAAACAATACAAACATATCTGACTTCAACTACACATAACAAAGCTATTATGTCACTATAAACCAGAAAAATAATACTTCCTGAACAATACACTTATCTTCTTTATCTTAGAATAACTTAGCTTCCCGTTTTCAACTGACTTTGTCTGACTTTCTATTCCATCTTTATATTTCTCTCGTCAATAATAATAATAGAGAGAGCTATAAGAATTCCATAGACAATTATTTGACAAACCTTTCTCTACATATATCTTTACACAGTACCAATCTTTTCTCACCTTTTCCTTAGTATTTTCTTTCATTAAAGCTGTGAGAACATCAAATTTGTAATATTTCAGACATTAGGACATGAATTCTTCTCCAATATCTTTCTGCTTCTTTACATTTCCACATGTGGAAAAAGTTACCTTCTGACTTATAATATTTCTAGCATTCTATTTCCCCCTTTTTATGAATCATATTAAGTCTTTGAGGTGTCAGGTGCCAATGATGAAATATTTTGAAAAAAGTCTCCTTATATTCTGGCACAAAGTAAATATGATGCTAACTTGCCAAGTTTTCTCCCATTTCTCCAGTCCACTTGCTTTTCCCACTTCTTGTGCCCATTTAATCATTGTATGTTTGGTCATTTCTTGTTCCAAGTCTCTACTTTTCAGTATTTTACAATATTTTTCAATGTGTCACTCACCTATATAAACATCTATTTTTATTTTATCTTTACTAAATCCAGGGTCTAGCCTATGTTTTCAAAATTAGTTGTAACTTGCTTCATCCTGGTTCTGGATTAGGACATGCCAG
Source organism: Sceloporus undulatus (assembly GCF_019175285.1). Classification (NCBI taxonomy): domain Eukaryota; kingdom Metazoa; phylum Chordata; class Lepidosauria; order Squamata; family Phrynosomatidae; genus Sceloporus; species Sceloporus undulatus. The sequence goes on from NC_056523.1 coordinate 13,190,287, forward strand.
ATACAATACAGATAGCTTGTACCAGAACCAGGGCTTTTAGGCGTGCATCGTCCAAAAAGGACGACACCAGAATGGGTATTTTGGCCCATGCAGACAAGGCCCTAGTGAAGGCTAGAGAGTACATATAAAGAAAAGGATTGGGTAGAAATGTTATTTGCCATAGGAGTTGAATTTGTTATAGGAGTTTCCCCCCATTTTCCCCCCTACAAAGCTGGCCCGCCGGCTCCCTGAAGAGGATGCCGCCGCCCGCCCTTTTCCATCTGGGCAGGAGCGGCCCAGAGGACTCTGCCCACTGCCGCAGCGGCGTTTCTCCAGGGGGTGGGGGCGGTGGGAGCAGCCCCTACAAAAGCCGGCCCGCCGGCTCCCCTGTAGAGCTCTCTGTCCACGCCCTTATACTATCAGGGCAGAGCGCCAAGGACTGTTGCCTGGTCCCGCCGTTGTGGACTCTCTATGTTCTCTGCGAAAGTCCGTAATTCAGTCCGTGGGCGGCCTCCCGGCAGCAACACAGCTCTCAGCAGGAGTCCGGTGGCAAGGGGAGGTGTGACGAAGGAGACCAGGCAGGCTTCTTGTGTCAGCATCATGAAATGTCAGCTGTTTCCCAGTGCTGTTTAGGGTGGCACACCCGGATCCTCTTGAGCACAGCACCCTAAGGCAGAAGATTAAGAAAAGAGTAGGCAGAACAGTACGTTCTTCTACCCCACTTCCCAGATCCCTTCCTCAGGAGTACATTCATTGCACTTTTTCTCCTTACAGATTGCCTGGCTACCCCCACATACCAGTCTCCTTCATTTCTCACAAATGCCTGCTGGTTGTAAAGGTCACCTGTCAGATATGGCAATGTGTCAAATTTGTCAGGATGATTGGGCATATCTTGAACGTCCTCTCTGGCACAGACACCCTTAAGGTCCTCTAACAGGATGAGCTGGGGATTCGCAGTGTTTGGATCCAGAGTTACGTTGGCTGTTGAGTCAGGAAGGGGAGGAAAAGAAGAATCAGATGGGGCATTCAGTTTCTCATATTCACTGTTTCTAGACCTAAATGCAGCAGAAGATTCATTTAATTTCTAAAACCAACAGGTCTCCCATGGACTCCTTTGGTGATTAGAAGACTCCTTGCTAGATTTCTAATTTTTCTACACATTTTCCAACAAAGATAACATTAGAAGTCCCATCCTGAGCTTGTAGATCTTTAGGGGGAAAGATAGTGAGGACCTTTAATGGTCATGCAAAGTCACTGTACCATTTTTAGCAGAAGTCAAGGCAAGATTATTTTTATAAAAATGATAATGGAATAAATACATACCTCATTGTGTACTATGTTGATTTTTATTTAGTTAGTTTATTGAACTCATATCTCACCTTTTTCTCAAAATGGGATACTTCTTTTACAACTGATACCTAAATATATATTTTTTCTTTTTTCATAATTACTTTTATTTATTTAAAATTTCTATGTACATGAAACAGTCTATAACAATTATAATTGTATTTGTAAGTCCTAAGGTGACTGAGGGGTAGCGTGTTATGATAGATGGGAATGGGATGAGGACAAAGTTCCACAAAATGTTACTTAAAGTGGAGGGAGGCTCTTCATAAACAATATCATGCTTTTATTTATTATAAAATTTATATTCCACCTTTCAAAGAGGATTAGAAGAAGCAAAGCCAAAAAAAAAATATCAGTTATTGGGCTGTGTTGCATGAGAAAGTAAAGTGAGAAGAAGCTGAGAAAGAAAACAATCTGGCTTTTAGTAGTGGGATATAATGCTATAATTGTGTACCATGAATGTGGTACTTCTCCTGGGGTGGGCTCCAAGGCAGCTTTCAGTAATTAAAACAACATTAAGTTTAAAATCTTATTTTATAAAAGTTAAAGAAGAAATTCCCTGAGACTGTAGAATAACCTACCAGAAAAGTTTTGATACGTGAGTATGCTGACCAAATTTAAAACAGCATTGAATATCAGTCTCTTCCAGCAGGCTTATCCAGATGATTTTTACATTGTGAATTCAGATGAAGAATGTTAATTGCACACTGTTTAAAATATGTATGCTTTATTTGTCCTTTTAAACTGTTGCATATTTTAATTATTGTGCTTTATGTTGTTCATTGTCAATTTGTTGTTGTTACCTGCCTCGATCCATGGGGAGAGGGTGGGTAAGAATTATTATTATTATTATTATTATTATTAAAAGTATTGTTTAAAAAACAAGGCTAAAAGGTTAATTTCATACACAACTGCTACACAACTGGGGTGAGAACAGTGTTTATTTCTTGATAACAAGGAGTAACTTATTTAATATGGTAAAAAAAACTAATTGAAACAGTTGAAGATTTCTAATACCTTGGATCAATCATCGATCAGAACAGGGATTGCAGTCAAGAAATCAGAAGACTAGGAATGGGAAGGGTAGCTATGAAAGAACAAGACAAACGCAAAGATATTAAACTGAATACCCAAGTGAGGATCACACAAGCCATCATATTTCCCATCAGTGTGTATGGATGTGAGAAATGTACAACGAAGAAAGCAGATAGAAAGAAAATTAATTCATTTGAAATATGGTGTTGGAGAAGAGTGCTAAGAATACCATGGATGGCCAAAAAGACACAAATGGCTCCTAGAGCATATCAAGCCTGAAATCTCCTTGGACTCCAAGCTGATTAAAATGAGGCTGTCATATTTTGGCCACATCCTTCAAAGTCAATGACTCAAGGCTCAGGACCTTGTAAAACTATGACTCCCAGGCTCCCCCCAAAGAGTCAGTGTGACCAGATGCGGCAAACATTTTGACATTCTTTCTTGGACAGGCTGAAATGCAGGACCGGTCCTGGTTACCCCACATAGGATGCAACTACAGCACTTAAAAGTGGTATCAAACTGCATTGTTTCTACAGTGTAGAGGCACAAGAATGCAATTTGATGCCATTTTAACAGCGATGGCTCCATCTCCTGGGATTTGTAGTTGTGCCACCAGCACCTTTTAACAGAGAAGGCGAAGGACCTTGCAAAACTACAAATCTCAAAGTTCATAAGCTGGAGCTGTAGTACTTAGACGTGGTGCCAAACTGCCTTATTCCTGTAGATGCACAATGATGCAGTTTGATGCCATTTTAAGTAACATGGCTCTGTGTCATGGGGTGTGTAGCTTTGCTGAGACATCAGCCCTCTTGAGCAGAGAAGGGTAAGGCCCTTGTAAAAACTATAAATCCCAGTATTTCATAAGATTGGAACTGCAACACTTAGAAATGGTGCCAAACTACATTATTCCTACAGTGGAGGCACACCCTACACTCTAGAAATAATGAGGTTTTTGACACTCATTTAACAGCCATAGGTACAATTCTGGAATTTGTAACTTCATAAGGCACCATTTCTCTTGGACAGAGAAGGCTCAGGGCCGTGGTGAAAACTACAAATCCCATAGGATGGAGCTACAGCACTTAAAAGTGTTACCAAACTGCATTATTTGGTGTTGTCCTCCAGAATCCTAGCTTTGCGAGGCACCAACACTCCTTGGCAGAGAAGGACCGCTCACCTTGGCCTCCTGGAGGCGGATGAGCGGGTGGCCCCAGGGAGCCCTAAGGCAGGCCAGGCGGAGTAGGGTTTGGTCCTCCTGGCAGAAGAGCTCCATGCTTTTCCTCCTCCTCGGTTGCCTCTTTGGACAGGTTGCTCAGTTGCCAGTTGGGCTTTTGATGCTTCTGCTGGACCCTCTGGTGGCACTGTGGCCAGGTGCAGGGGCTTTGTGGTGCTAGGGCCCCCCAACACTGCTCCAGGCAGCCCTGGCAGAGGTTGTGCCCACAGTCCAGGGTGACCAGAGCAGTGAAGAACTCCAGGCAGACCAAGCAAGTGGTCTCCCTTTGCAGCCTCTTCTGAGACAACAGGACAAAAGCCATGGGGGACACCTGAAAGTCAAAAGGGGGGGGGGGGGGGAAGAATAAGAACTAAAAAAGAGAGAATGCAGGCAGGCGGTTAATATTCTCTGGCTCTTTCCCTCTAACCTCCAGGGTTATTCAAAATTCAAAGATATAGATGTAAAGATATAGAATTCAAAGATATAGCCGTGTTAGTCTGCAGAATCAGTACTTAAGAGAGATCTTGTAGCACTTTTGAGACTAACTGAAAGAAATTGGCAGCATGAGCTTTCGTAGACTTCAGTCTACTTCCTCAGATGCATTGAAACAATTTACCTCTCAGTATTATGAAGGTCCACAAAGGACTAAAAGGACAGGCCTTGTGTCTTTTCTAGAGGGAAAAAAAAGTCCTCAAAAGTCCCCAATATCTTCCTCCTCTGTTAGTTTCCAAGAGGCTCCATAACTCCTTTATATATTCTTTATCCTCCTCTTTCCCAAAATGTCTCCAATGGGAGCAATTATAAAGGCCATTGCTAGGCATAAAAGGTGTAGCAAGACGGGATATTTATCTTGATCCATAACAAGGAGAAATATCCCTTTTAGACCATGGGATTCTCCTCTAGGCCTTCATGGTCAATTGGGAAGAAGGGATTACCTTTAGGTCATTCTACCCTTAGGCTCCTCTGCACTGGCTTTTAACCCCTTCAATAGGTAAAGGGGAAATTATCTCCCTCCCCTCCCCAGGAATAACAATATATGTTGCCCAAAGGGATATTGTAGCAGCTTTTGAGACTAAGATGGAAAGAAATTGTAGCATAAACTTTGGCAGACTTGGTCTGCTCCCTCAGATGCATCTGAGGAGGTTTCTTGCATCTGAGGAAGTATTTATTTATTATATTAATTTGTATCCCACTTTTCTCCCAGAACTGGGATCCAATGCAGTTTACAGTCTAACAACAGAGAATAATTAAAAACCTATAAAAGTGACAATCAAGCGGAATTAAACTATTGCAATATTAAAATATATCATATGTTTAAAGTATAATACACTTTTAAAAGATGCAAGCATCTAAAACCATATACATTAAAGCAACACAAACCTTGTTTTAAATGTCCGCCTACACAAAAAGACCAAGTATTGGAAAGCTTATACTACAATTTATTTCCCAATGTTAGTCCCAAAGCTACTACAATATCCCTTTGCACAACAATATATATTGTTATTCCTGAGGTGGGATAAGACATTCCCCTTCTTGGCAAGATTTGTTCAGAGAGGTTTTTGCCATTTGCCATCCTCTGATTCCCTAAGGTCACCCAGTGGGTTTTCATGGTCACGTCGGGATTTGAACCCTGGTCTCCAGAGCCACAGTCCAATGCACAAACCACTATGCCATACTGGCTCACAAAACCATAGTACTAGAAGGAAATAGACTTGGAACAATTACTGAAGAAATTCAACAATTCAAAGATAAAGCCGTGTGTTAGTCTGTAGAATCGGTACATAGATCTTGTAGCACCTTTGAGACTAATTGAAAGAAAGAAACTGGCAGCATGAGCTTTTGTAGACCTCAGTCTACTTCCTCAGATGCATTCAAGGTGTGCATTAAAAAAAAATGTAATGACCATAGAATCATAGAGTTGGAAGGTTTACATAACTTTGAAGTAGGCAAGGAATAAATTGAAACAATGAAAGGTTTTCCATACTTTGACTCTGTAATTAATGAGAATGGAGACTGCAGGGAAGAAATCAGGAGAAATCCCCATTCAGTCATGCAAAGCCACTGGGTGATTTTGGTCAACTCACACTCTCTCAGCCTCATAGGAAGACAAGGGCAGACCCTCTCTGAACAAATCTTGCTAAGAAAACCCTGTGGTGGTTTCAGTTTAGGGTCACCTTAAGTTGGAACATGAAGGCACAAAATACACATTACTGAAACTAGACATTTCTTTGTATTTATACAATCAGGTGGACCTCAGAAAGTTGTAGAAATACTTGAAACATTCATGTGAGGAGGGGAACCCCAAAAAGGAAAAGGAAATGTAAAAGAATTATGTTAAGAATATAATTTCAGACATTTTTCTCCTCTAATTTAGGAAACACTGTTGATCTCAAACACACATCCATTCCAACTTCCTAGCTTGAATTTTATCATGAGAACCAAACAGAGCAGACACATCAGTACAAACATCAGTGGGAGTTGCCTATGGGTTAACACACCATTTAGTTTATCTATTTAAACTGAGATTAACTAGTAGTGGTCCAAGAAGATGGGAGACCATGGATTTCCTAGTCCTGGGTCAAAATACTAATCATTCCTGCATAACAGCCTTTTATTGTCGCATTTTGTGTTTTGTAAGCTAAAGACTGTTGGAAGAATATGAGAGACCTAGTTTAAATCTGTGCCTACTTTGTTGTTAACTGCTGTCAAGTCAGAAAGCATGCAGGGGGGAGCTGGGTTGGCCATTTAGTAAATTCAAACAAAAATCCACCAAACAGTGATACCTTTGTTGGCCAACCAAAAGGCACAATATACTTTCTGCAAGCTTTCAAAGCTCCACTGGCTTCTTCATCAATGAGAGAAATGGATTTGAATCAAACACGTAAGATTTAATAAGAGTTAGAAACATATGAATAAAGTAGAAATCGTGTAAGACTATATAAACATATGCTATAATTGACAAGAATACTTTTTTTATATAAAAGGGTGACTTAAAGTTCACAAAAACCTTTAACTGACCATGCTTCATGGGGTGTTATGAATATTTGAACACACCTATGAATCTATAATGACTAATTTAAATGGTCATGAGATGTATGATGAGAAATGTTATGGGTGGAGTTTTTACATACTTGAAATGGTCTTAAAATTAATCTCATGTCTAGATCTGGCCAATAAAAAAATGAGACAGAAATATTGTAACAGAAAATGTCTTATATATACTGAGTATTTGTACCTCAGACGGTGTGCCTCTTGCCAGAGACACCCTTCTTGCAAGATTGTAATGAATAAATTGGAAATTGCTGCTTCACTTGTTTTGTCCTGATTAATTTGTTTTAGTACTTAGAAAAATCTGTATCTCACACTCAAGCAAGAAATTACATACCAAACAGGAGAAAAATTAGAGATGTTAGCAAGATACCTGCATTTTGTTGTTTCGGTCCTTAGTTTAGATGCTATGGGGAGGGTATCTTTAGCTCTTCCTCTTTTGGCCATGGGGCAACTGGGCAAAGTCCAGGAAATTTAAAGTCTATTTGCATATTAACAAGACTCCTCTTTTGCAATCCAATATGTCTCTATTCCTGTGGGGCCACACAGGCCTCTTTATAAAGATACCCTCCCCATACCATCTTAACTAAGGACAGAAACAACAAAATGCAGGTATCTTGCTAACATCTCCTATTTTTTTCTCCTGTTTGGTATATAACATCTTGCCTGATGAAGAAGCCAGTGGAGCTTTGAAAGCTTCCAACAAGTATATTGGGCATTTCGGTTGGCCAGTAAAGGTATCACTTTTGGGTGGGTTTTTGGTTGAATTTGCTGTCAAGTCAGATTTCTACTTATGGTAACCCTAAGAATGAGAGACCTCCAGGTCATCTTGTTACCAACAGGCTCCAGCCCTGCTCAGGTCTTGCAAACTCAGGGCTGTGGCTTCCTTGATTGAGTCCATCAATTTGGAATGTGATCTTCCTCTTTTCCTAATGTCTTATACGTTCTTGTTGTTGTCTGCCTTGCCTTCAAGTCATTCTCTACTTGCAGCAATCCTATCCTGTGGTTTTCCTGGCAAGATGTGTTTATAGGTGTGCCATTGCCTTCCCTTGAGGCTGAGAGCATTGACTTGCTGAAGGTCAACCAGTGGGTTTCATGGCCAAACAAGGAATCGAACCCTTGTCTCCAGAGTCCAAGTCCAACACTCAAACCACTACCATATGTTGGCTCTTGCCTTATACTTTACCAAGCATTAATGAATTTTCTAGGGAGTCATATCTTCTCATTATACAAGCCCCCAAAAACTATAGTCTCTGGTTAGCCATCATGGCTTCCAAGGAGAGGTCAGGGTTTGATCTGTTGATTTCTTAAGGTATGGGAGGGCCACCACAATTCTTTCCTTTTTCAATTTTTAAAAAATATTATAGTATATACATAAAAGACAAATAAACAGATAAACACTGACAAGTAAACAAAAAACAAAACATATAAACACACAAACATGAATCTATGAGCCTAGAGACAATATTTTTATAGTTGTCTTGTAATTCTATTCTTAGCATAAGTTAAGCCTAACTTTAAATCAACTTATCCACATCTCTTCTATTCCTAGAGTTTTCCTATCTGCCTCCATTTATTTTCATATTGCTGAGAGGTGTTTCCTGCAATGTACATGGATAGTCCATAATTGCAAAGTCATTTACTTTAATTTTCCATTAATCAATGAAGGGTATTATATTTGTTTTCCAGTATTTGGCATATAGCATACATACTTGCTGCCATTATCATATATATAATTACATTTTCCCCATCTAGATTTAATTTAATTTGATAGTCCTGATGAGAAACCTGTACCTAGGACAAGAGAAGACTGTTAGAACAAAATATGGAGAAACAGAATGGTTCCCAATTGACAAAAGGGTTGGGCAAGGCTGTATATCCTTTCACTCTTATCTGTTTAAATAAATGAGGAGCATGAGGTTTTCTGGGGCTGAGAGTGTGTGAAAAAGGTACCATCTTATCAAAGTGCTATAGAATTAAAGTAACAATAGAATTCAAAACAGTTCCAAGCATGACCATTAAAAAGAAAAGAATAAGCAGTGGAGCCCATCCTACAAGGCACTTCCCCCTTCAGAGGCTAACAAAAGAAAAAGAAAATCTCCATTTGCAAATGGAAAGATAGCCTTATCTCTTTAAAAGAAGGATTTTGCAAACCCTGGGGGCAGCCACCAAGAATTGCTTCTTTAGTGTTCCCGCCAGAGATAGTTGTGAAGGTGTTGCATCCACAAAGGAGGACAAGAAAATATGCAATGGTAGCTGTGTGGGCCATTTAGCAAATTCAAACAAAAAATCCACCAAACAGTGATACCTTTATTGGCCAACCGAAATGAGCAATACTGTATACTTGTTGCAAGCTTTCAGAGCTCCATGGGTTTCTTCATCAGGCAAGATGGTACAAACCAAACAGGAGAAAAAATTGAGATATTATATAAAACACATTAAAACAGCAATTAAAATTGTACAATTAAAATAGGAAAACAATATAAAAAATTACAAATATAAAATTTAAAGCATCCAAGCTATAAAGGCCTTGCAGAAATGTCAATAACTGATCATAACGTACAAAACTACTCTAAATAACTAAATATTAACTAAATAACTAACTATAACTAAATCCCAGGATAATGCAGGAAGGGGACCATGGC
>NC_056523.1:13199563-13222277 GCF_019175285.1 Sceloporus undulatus
AATTAAAATTGCCCTAGAAATGATGCAAAGCTAATAATAATTAACAAAACTACTGTAAATAACTAAACTATTAACTAAATAACTAACTATGAATAACTAATTAAAATTGCCCTAGAAATGATGCAAAGCTAATAATAATTAACAAAACTACTGTAAATAACTAAACTATTAACTAAATAACTAACTGTGAATAACTAATTAAAATTGCCTGAGAAATGATGCAAAGCTAATAATAACTAACAAAACTAGTGAAAATAACTAAACTATTAATTAGATAACTATAACTAAATAACTAAGTATTAAAATTGCCTTAGAAATAATGGAATAACTAATAGTAACTAACAAACTAGTGTAAATAACTAAACTGTTAACTAAATAACTAACCATAACTAAATAAAAAGAACTAAATGCAATCCAGTCTGCAATAACTCCTTTAAAAAAGAACCATGCCTAGTCTTTTGGAGGCTTTTTCTCGCCTGAATGGAAAGCTATGGGAAAGGTTTCCACAATTGGAAATCCTGCCCAGGGGAGGAGGAGGAGGAGGAGGAGCTCTCTCTCTCTCTCTCACCGATGGAACGTTCGCACAGCTGCTGCTGATTGGCTGCGGCGCAAAGCAAAGTGACGCCGCTCCTTGGATCCATCCAATCACAAGGAGCCCCGGCCCAGGAAGCCCAGCTGAAATTCCTGTCGCGGGAATTTCAATTCCATCCTTGCTGCCTGTTGGTCTTGCAGCTGGAGGCATAGACGCTGCTTGGGAAATCCCCTCTAAGTGCCCCAAGCAAGGCTCTGAGTCGCTTTTGCAGCAGGAGGCTGACACCAGAAGAGACACCCTTGTTTGGATTCCCCCCCAATTTGGATTGGGACCCCTCTTGAAGCAGCTGCCTCGCTCAGCCAGACTTGGAAGGTAAACGTTTGGGATTGGGAGTGGCAGCAAGATCTGGAACATGAGCAAGGTATTCTTCATTCCCAGAGACAATATGGTTTGAACACTTGGACCAGGAGCTGGGTTTGAATCCTGGCTCAGCCAGTGGGTCCTTGGCCTCTGTTGGGGTTTGGTTCCAGGACCAGGGTGGATATACTCAAGTCTCATTCAATACAGTGGAGTAGTAAAATGGTGACCCATTATATATATATATATATATGAGAGCAAAGCAAACCTATATAAACTTATAAAGCAAGATTTGCTTTGCCTAAGCAAACTTATCGCAGGGTTTTCTTCCAAAGGGGTTTGCCGTTGCCATCCTAGAGGCTGAGAGAGTGACTTGCCCAAAGGCACCCTGTGGTTTTTCATGGCCAAGCCACAATTTGAATCCTGGTCTCCAAAATCATAGTCCAGTGCTCAAACCACTACACCACACTGGTGCTCACACCATGAAGCTGGTTGCCCACCCTTTATTTTAGGGTGCTAAGGACTGGTGCCATCCTGGTTCATCATTTTATGTTCAAATATGGCAGCATAGTGTGGGAAGAATGATTTCCTATCCAGAAGGGGAAAGGTTTCCTGGTGCTGCTGGACGATGAATGGGCATGTGGGATGTTTAAAAGCTGGATTTGAAGTACAGGGATATACCTCATTCTCGGTGGGTTGGAACTGTATAGAAAAATTGAGAGTTATAGAGAAATCCTGTAACAGAAGCTGGGCAAATAGTTTCTGAAGATCGTGAGATCTGCCCCTCCTTCTGTGGGTGGGTGGGTTGCTGCAAACCCAAATCCCCCCTTGACTTTTTCTTTACTTATGGAGAAGACCCATCCCTTCAAGGTGTTTCTTTCAAAGAAGGTAGAGTCTGGGCCTTGTTGGTTAAATCTGTTGTCTAAAGGTTAATCTCATCAAACTAATCTTACCATTGTTCCTCCATTGTCTTTATGAACCCTGGTTCTCAAATCCAAAGGTGTTGCAAACAGAGTTGTGGATTCCTTTACTGAATCAACCACCTTTAATTCACTCTTCCTCTTTTTCTATTGCTTCCCACTTTGTTGTTTGCTGTTAGGTGCCTCCACGTCATTTCTGACTTATGGCCACCCTATCATAGGTTTTTTTTGGTCAAGTTATTTCAGAAAGGTTTCCAAACCCATCCTCTGAGGCTGAGAGTGTGCGGCTTGCCCAAAGTCACCCAGTGGGTTTACATGGCCGAGCCGGGATTCAAACACTGATCTGACATAGTTCAATGCCTCCCACTTTTACCAAGCCTTTTCCAGTGAGTCTCACAAGAGTTCCTTCACCCTGTCCCAGAGGCATCCAAACAACAATACCTTTATTGTGCCAATCAAAATGCACAATTACATGTTGCAAGCTTCCAAAGTCACACTGCTTTCTTCATCAGGCAAACAGGAGAAAAAATGGAAGCTGTAAGTCATAGGCTTGCATTTTCTGTTTCTGGTCTTAGTTCAGATGGTAGAGAGGGCTCTCTGCAGGCTGGCACCTCTCCCTTTGGCCATGCAGTCACTGGGAGATTTTCAAAGTCAAGGGAATTTAATGTCCATTTGCAACTCAAAGAAGATGCTTCCTTGGTTAAGCCACAGCAGTTCCTATGTATGTAGAGAACACTGAATTTCTCAACAGAAACAGAAAACGCAGGCCTATGACTAACATCTTCAATTTTTTTCTCCTCTTTGCCTGATGAAAAGCCAGTGTGACTTCAAAAGCTTGCAATATGTATTTGTGCATTTTGGTTGGTCCAATAAAAGTATCATTAGTTTTTTGTGGGTTTTTTAGGCCATGTGGCCATGTTCTAGAAGAGTTTATTCCTGACATTTCACTAGCATCTGTGTCTGGCATCTTCAAAGATGCTGGCGAAATGTCAGGAATAAACTCTTCTAGAACATGGCCACATAGCCTGAAAAACCCACAAAGAACTATGGATGCTGACCATGAAAGCCCTCGACTTCACAAATGTGTCATTGTTTGGATTTTATTGGATTTGCTAGGCTAGTCCTAGATGTTTTTTGGATTTTAAGATACCTGTCCCAGAGGGTTTATATACACCAGGTCTCATGACTGAGAGTGCATCTACATGGTAGAAATAATGCAGTTTGACACCAGTTTAAGTGTTCTTGGTCCATCCTATGGAAACTTGGGGTGTTAAGTTTTAGAGGGTCCTCAGCCTTCTCTGCCAAAGAGAAGTTTTGTGCCTCACAAAACTACAAATCCCAGGATTATGTAGGATGGTGCCATGGCAGTAAAAGTGGTGTCAGACCTCATTATTTCTACAGTATTGATGCACAGGGGATGGGATGGATCACAGGGGACAGAAGTACGAATCTTTGAGTTGCTTCTGAGTGTGAGGTTTTAAAAAGCTTCGAGGCTTCAGTCTGCCTTTGGGGGGTTGTCTGCCCTGTGGTCAATGATAAGGGGCTGTTAGAGCTGGACAGTGGAGTCCAGGCTCCCAGCTGGCCAGAAACATCAAGGACTACAAATCCCATCTGAGCTGTAAGATTAGGAACATGTACTAGTTAGTGGCATTAGGATTTTTGGTTATTTTACTGGCTTGGCTGACATTACTGTAACTTACAGTTCTCTGTGCCTGCAGGACAAGGGCATCATAACATCACCACACAAATGTCATGGTTCAGTGGGGCCTTGAACTCCAATTATTGCACAATGCTGCTTTTCCATTACAAAATGGTATATGTTTACTTATTTATTTATTTCATTTCTATGCTGTCTTTCTCCCAAAAGGGCCCCAAGGAAGTTTCATACCAAAACTGAGTATAATGCAATGTGTATAATATGTTGTTACCATAGTTGGGCAGCCTTATTGTATTAGACCCAACTCCCAGAATCCCCTGGCATTCTGGGAGGTGTGGTACAATAAAATTTCTAGCTCTTTCAGGACGTATGCCTTTCCAAATAGGAATTACCATTCACTCTGATCTCAACTCCTATTTTGTTTTCTTTGCAAGGTGGTGACTCCTGAAAAAGCACATTTTCCTCTCCCAGAATGAATGAAGCCAAAGCCATGGTTGCAGAGAACTCCAGGAAGAGATTTCACCAGGAAGCAACATGCCCCATCTGCCACAGTTACTTCACAGGCCCCGTGATGCTCGAATGTGGGCACAACTTCTGTGAAACCTGCATCAGTCAATGCTGGCAGGAGCCTCATGCACCGACCCAGTGCCCACAGTGCCAAGGGCCTGTGGAGAAACGCTTCAAGCCCAACCGGTGCCTCACGAACTTGGTTGAAATCCTGAATGACTGGGATAAGGACGGCGAGGCACACAGCAGGGCCTCCAAATGCCAGCAGCACCAGCGTCCCTTGTCACTCTTCTGCAAAGAGGATCAAGCCCTATTCTGTGAGGAGTGTGAGGGCTCCCAGGAGCACCTAGGTCACAACATGGCCCCCATGGAGGAAGCTGCCCAGGAGTACAAGGTGAGGGCTTTGCTGTTAATGCTTATGCCCCAAAATGTGGCTGCCAAAGTCCAAGCCTCTGCCCCATTGCTCTGGCTCCATCCTATGTAATCCTGGATTTTGTAGTTTTACAAGGTCCTTAGCCTTATGCCAAAGAGTGCTGGTGCCTCACAAAACTACAAGACCCAGGATTGTGTAGGAATGCGCCATGTCAGTTAAAGTGGTGTCAAACTGCATTGTTTTTACTATAGTGATGCACCTTTAGAAAGGTAGAAATATATATTGAAACCATCTTCCCCCATCCAGGTATGACTTCAGCTCCCACAGTCTTAGCCAACAGGACACGGTGGCTGTGGATGATGGAAATAATATTGCAAACATCTGGTGGCCACCATTGTTGGATGAAATTTGGATACTCATAGTTTGTAAAGGGATCTTGTAGTACCTTTTGTGACTGTGAAAGGTAGCTGCTAGCATGAGCCTTCATAAACGTTAGCCTACTTCCTCAGATGCATGTATCTGATACATGCATCCACAACGTGGCTACAGATTGTTTCTTACAAGTAAGCAGGATATAAATAAAAGTTTTATTTTTATTTATTTATTTTTACAGAAGGCCAACTGTAATCTGAAAACATGGAGAATTCAGGTTGGGAAAAGCTGCTAAGGATACAGGATTAATCGATCTCATACTTGGTCCTCCAGATGTGTTGTATTTCAACTCCCAGAGGCTCCAGCCAGCAGGAATGCAGTGATGGGTTCTGAGAATTGGAGTACATAATATCTAGAAGGCCAACTATTGAGAACCATTGCATTACATCACCTTGGCTCTGAACTGGAGTGTCAAGAAAGGAGAAAGCATTCAGTCCAATTGTGCTCCTACATTTTAAGAAACAGTGTGGCAAGGTAGTTTGAGGGTTGGACTATGACTCTGGATCCCAGGTTTTCAAATCCTGGCTTGGCCATAAGAACCTACTGGGTGACCTTGGACAAGTCACACTCTCTCAGCCTCAGAGGATGGCAGTGGCAAATCCCCTCTGAAGAAACTTGCCAAGTAAACTCTATGACAGGTTTTCCTTAGGGTCACCATAAATAGAAATGACTTGAACGCATACAGCAACATCAAAATGCAAATATTCCATTTTTTAAAAATAAAAATCAAAATTCACAATACTTCTGGTCCCAAGTATTTTAGTTAAGGGAGACTCAACTTGTAATTCACCACTATGTTGAGTGTACAGTATATGCCATTGCTGTATCAAGGCCCTAAATAAAGTTATTTTTATATTTTGTTTTCAGAATCAGATGAGAAAATACCTGGAGATTTTAAAGAAAGCAAAAGTATGCATTCTGGATTATAGAAGTAGCACAGAAATTCAAGGAGTAAACATGATTGTAAGTATCTCAGCTTCAGTAGCATAGGTTCAGTAGCATGCCTGATAGCTTTGTCTGTGTCTATGCTTTGTAATACTAGATTACGGGATGTGCAACACAACTGGTGAAAGGTTTAGTATTTGTGGTTCCAGATAAGGGGCAGGTGGAAAGGGAGGAATTAAGCACTGCCAGTTGCCAGGGTTGTTCCTATGGGAAGCTTGGTACAGAGGTATAAAGCAGGGGTGAGTCATGGGGAGGCAAAATGTTTTGATTTTTAATGAATGGACTACAAACCTAAAAATTGTTTATATTGCTATGCACCTTTACTTGGCTGTGTAACTGTAAATACTTCAGTCCTGACAACATTGTGTTGTGGATCAGTTCAATTTTCTGAGTAAAGATTTCTGTCTCAGCTGAGGTATGTATATTTCTGAACTGAATGAATTGCATGTGATAACACATCACGTTATTGCGTGAATTCACATCATTGGACCTGCAGTCGCCCCAGAACTGAGCTGCAAAAACCTCAGTGTGATAAACATCCACTTCTGTGAGACCAGATCTTCAATTCCAGTAAATTCTGCTTGCAATTTGGATCCTTTGGGGAACAATTGTTATAGGAATAATCTTATTCCTAGAACAGTGCTCCTCAGACTATCTAATATGAGGATGCACTGGTCCCAGAGACCAGTGCCATATTTATGGCTATTAGCTACAATTATCCCCCCCTCCTTTCATGGGAACTCACCAATACCAATACCTTGGACCAACACTAGTTCATAGACTTAACAGATTTGGAAGAGACCTCAAGGGCCATCCAGCCCAACCCTATTCTGCCATGCTGGAACACAGAATCAAAGCACACCCGACAGATGGCCATCCAGCCTTTGTTTAAAAGGAGAGTCCACCACTCTCCAAAGGAGTGCATTCCACTTTCAAACAGCTCTTACTGTTAGGAGGTTCCTCCTAATGTTTAGGACGAATTTCTTTTCTTGTAGTTTGAATCCAGTGCTCCGTGTCCTATTCTTTGGACCAGCAGAAAACAAGCTTTCTCCATCCTTAATACGACATCCCTTCAAATATTTAAACAAGGTTATCAGTTCAGGGACCACTAATTTGTGAGTAGTACTGTCCTAGAGCCTGCTTGTTTGATGCCATGTTTGATGAAAATTAATTTTTTAAAAAAATGTTGTGGGTGTCAGAGGGCTTCAAAGAAACCCACTTCCAGGCTCACTGTGACCCACCCAGATGCTATGGTTGATCTACTGGGTTGCCAAGAGCAGGATTGGGCTTCCAACAAGGGTGGACCAGCTAAAATCTTTACTCAGAAATGCTTGATACACAATGCAGATTTGCAAGCTGTTATTCAAAATTGTGTATTTAATGAATATAAAATATATATTTTGATAAGGATGATATTAAAATCCAATTCTATTCTGTTGTTAATATGTAAGCTGTCGTTCTTTGGTTAATTAGAGACTACATTGACTGATAATTGATATAATTTTGTATTATTATTATTGAAATTCTCTGATTTTGCCATGAATATTTAAAACAATCAACAAATGATACTACAGAGAAAGAGAAAAACATGAGCAACATAGTCCCCCATGTCTCTTTCCAGACTGCTAGGCATTTTTTTAAACTGAAATTTTAAGCCACGGCATTTCAGGATGCTTGTTTCTTTGGGAAAAAATTGATCCCTGTAAAAAAAAAAAATCCAGATTCAAGGGCCATCCCTAGAGTGGATGTTCACTTTTCTTGCTGAATACTCTTTCCTTGCTGAAAATGGGCATCCTCTCCATGAAGGCCTAGATGTACTGATCATCTGGTCCTTTTTTAAGGCTATGACTCCCAGAATCCCACAGCCAGCATGGCCACATAGGGGATTGTGGGGGATGCAGTCCCCCAAAAAAGGAATTCCAGTGTGTCTCCTATTTCATTTTGTATCTATCTTTCTGATATCGCAGAGGTAGTGACTGTGTCCATAACCTTGTCATGTTAGAATCTTTGCCTCTGCCTTTTGTTGCTCGGTGCAGAAAAGGACAAGAGACGAGAGGGAAACTTTTGCTTCTTCCTTCTGTCGACTGCGCCACTATCTGGAAGAGCAAGAGAAGCTTCTGCTGACCCAGATTGATGAAGTGCTAACGGAGATTACACAGAGAAGGGATAAGCATCTGGTCAGAATATCCAAGGAGCTGTTCTCTCTTGAAAGGCTCATCTGGGAGATAGAGGAGAAGTGCCAGCAGCCAGCAAGTGAGCTCCTGCGGGTGAGTTTCCTGGGGATTCTGGATGTTGCACCCCAAAGTGATCCTTGGAACAGCGGTATAAAAATAAAATATTATTATTATTAAAGTGTAATCTTTTCAACTTCTAAAAAACAAACTGGAAGATTCTTAGTTACTTACTGAAAGAATCGGAGTTGCTTCTTCATTTTATTTTCTAATAGTTTTCTTCTAATAGCCTTTGATGTATGTATTTGTTAAAATGTTGTTGTTGTGTGCTTTCAAGTAATAGTGATCCTAAGATTTGGCAAGATTTGTTCAGAGGACGTTTGCAATTGCCACCCCCTGAGACTGAGAGCATATGACTTTCCTAAAGTAACCAGTAGGTTCCCATAGCCAAGCAAGGATTTGAACCCTGATCTCCAGAGTCACGGTCCAACTTCAAACCATTATGCCATGCTGGCTCGTACATAATGAGATATATTGGTGATGGGTATAAACATGATACTCATTTATGTTTTGTATATACCTTATAAATATAGCCCCCAAAACACAGTACAGTGTGGCCTGCCCCAGACAAGGGGGATCCATTTCAGACCACCACCATCCCTCGAATAAGGGGAAAAACGCAGGACCTCAAGTCCTGTTTATTCCAATGGTTGCATGCTAATGTGTGCACCGCAGGCATGCAACCCATTTTAACAGCCAGGGCTTGCCATCCTTGTAAGCTTAAACCTGTGGATGGCAAGCCCGCAGATGGGGCGGGCTCACTGTATTAGTAAAATAATATATGTTAGTAGTATAAGAGCTATAAACATGGTCACACTGGCTGTCTAAAATATTTGTGTGTTGTGTCCTTTCAAGTCATTTCCAACGTACGGTGACCCTAAAGCAAACTTTTCATGGTGTTTTCTTGGCAAGATTTGTCCAGAGGAGATTTGCCTTCCCCTAAGGTTGAGAGCCTGTGACCCAGGGGTTTCATGGCCGAGCTGGGAATCGAACCCTGGTCTCCAGAGTTGTAGTCCCAACACTCAAACCACCACGCCATGCTAGCTCCAAAATATTTATACCTCTCCCCATATCCAAGTAGTTTGGAGCAGCATCCAACTGTTCAGTTTTAATAAATATTTTTTTAAAAAAACTGAAACCAATAAAATTAAACTAACACTCATAACAAGACAATTGAGAACCAGTTAAAAGAATTTAAAATACTGTCCCTCTGCATGAACAGGTTCTACATCCATGGATACCATGGTTTGAAAATATTTTTAAAAAAGCAAAGAGCAGACCTTGATTTTGTATAAGACACACCTTTTTGCTATGCCATTTTATATAATAGGACTTAGATGAAACAGATACCAAGGGTACCTGTAATTTGTAACACTTATGAAACATTGAATAAATTTGGCCCTGAAGGCTTTAATAAAAATACTTGGTTTTGTTGCCAGAATGACGCCAGTGGTGGTGTCCATTGGGTTGTTAAGGCTTCGTCACATCCTGAGCTTTGTGCGTTCCTCAGAGGTCGCTTTTGCCACCCTGAAGTTAGCTTAGGTAGACTGTTGGTTTAAGTGTCAGAGTTGCTGTTATGTCCATTCACCACTTGAAAAACAACAGGCAGGGTCTTCCAATCTGTGGACAGTCCCAGTCTGGCCTGGGGAGCATCCAAAGAGGACAATCCACCCCTGGAGTCAGGGAGGTGAGACCCTATCCTGCCAGGCTTAGGGCAGGATGACCAAATGTCCTCCCTTTCCAGCACATGTCTTACATGTCATCAACCTTCTCTCCAGGAGGAATTCCAATACGTCCTCTAGTTTGATCATCACTAAAAAGCCCATTGAGAAACACTACGTTTGCTGTTCCCTTTCAAGGGATTCTTCTAGTTGGCAGCCTCATCCTCTGGAATCCTTGGGCTCATAGCCTGGGGAGGCACTAGATCTCTTTGGTTGAGAGTTTTAAAGACCCTTCCCCAAACTGCATGTCCCAGGATTCCATGGGATGGAACCAGTGGAGTCGTAATACTATAATGGTATAGTGTGAAAGGGGCCCCTGAACTCTCTCCGTATCCTTATAGCCTTTGCAATTGGTTACTGCTAACTGGTTTGTGGAGTGGAGAAGGGTGGGAACCCCCATTATACTAAAATCCTCAAAAGATCACCCCTGACATTGTCTGACCCACCAACATGGTGGGAGGTCAATGCTTCTCCTGAGATTAAAGCAGATTGTTTATGGTGCTTTCTGAGACTTAGCTTGCCCTAGCTAACTACTTAAATATCATCTTTTTGGGAATCTTCATGGCATGGTCAATGGCAAAGTGCTGAGTTGTCTCTCTTTTTCTCTCTCCCTTTCCCCTGTAGGACATTCAAAGTACATTGGTAAAGTAAGTGGATCCCCTTAATCTTTCTTCACATTTCACGAGGTTGGGAATGATACGGTTAGCAACTGACATGTGTGGCCATGCTGGTGTGGTAAATCCAAAGGCATGCTCAATTTTAACCCAAGAAGAGATAATTTAAACACACCAACTCTTTCAGGGTTGCACAATCTGTATAAATAAAACTAAATGTTACATAAACGGCTAGGTGGATTTATACCAAATTTAAAAGGTATGTCTGAGATGGCCTTACTTAAAACACAGGCTATGCTGTATGGTGGTGTATGTGTCATTAATGGGGCACTCCACTGCTTTCTTTGAAGGTGCCTGGATGGATTGGACCAAATTGGAAGGGTATAATAGTATGGCTAAAAATTAACCCAAGACAAGCCGGGCAATGTTGCTAGTATTCTAACAAAACTACATTAATATATGCATCAGGTAGAAACACTATTCTAAGCATTTCTGCTCTGGGGATTGTGGGATGGACAAGTTAACTTCTTTCCTCCCCCACTCAAGGTATGAGGAAAGACAGAAGTTTGAGACTCCAGAGGTTTTTTCTCCTGAGCTGAAATTAAAGTCCTGGGAATTCGTTGATCTCAACTATTCTATTCTAGCAGTTCTGAAGCCGTTCACAGGTAATGAAGAATGGCTACAAGACCTTCCTTCTGCTTATGTTATTTAGGGGTTCCTTTTGCACTACGTAACTTATAGTGCTAAGATTCCACTAGAAATGCCATGGCTACATCCTGTGGGATCCTACAATTTGTAGTTTAGCCAAGCACTAGAGCTCTCTCCACCATGCTGATCATTTTCTTCCTATTCCTTGAAATCAGACCTAAAACAGTCAAACCCCCTTCCTTATTGCTTATTCTACCTTCTGACAAATTAAGTTATCAAAATGATGCAGCTACTTAATCTTTTACTTGAAAGTAGATGCAACGGTGCCATAATATTCTCAGTAGACTCTTTCATGAGCAAGCTTAGAGTGTAGTCAAGATGGCAAAGGTTACTAATGAGGAAGCTAGGAAAGGCAGTATCAGTATGCTTTTGCCTGAGTTTCCTGGGAAGGACAAGATTCCACTCCCTCTGTACTCTCCCCTACTGAGTTCATGGTGTGGAAACTATTTTTGTACTTTGAACTGAGTTTGCAGCAGCCAACGTAAACTGTAAGAGGAGAAGTGAAAGAAGGAGGGAAGAACTGGGGCATTTTGAAAGGAAGCTGAAAAAGAGGGGTGACATGTTGTCCTGTGCCTTCAAGTTGTTTCTGAAAGGTGAACCTATCGTGGGGTTTTCTTGGCAAGATTTGTTCAGAGGAGGTTTGCCATTGTCTTCTCCCCAGGCTGAGAGCATGTCACTTGCCCGGGATCACTCAAAGGGTTTCATGGCCAAGGTGGGAATCGAACCTTGACCTCCAGATTCATAGTCCAATCTTCAAAGCACTACACCACGCTGGTTCTCAGAGTAACATGACTGACCATTAATTACTAGTTCTGCCATTTTGGGATGGATGGGGGGTATACCAAATTGGTTAAAAACCTCATGGTGGATGTTTAACTTCTGTTCCCTTTCCATCCTCAGTTCAACTAGAAGCTGGACTTCATTTGCAGAAAGGTAAGTTGAAAGATCTGAAGAAGAACCAAATCTATGGGAAGGGTGGCTTTTTGGGGGGTGGGGGGTGGGAGTCTGGATGCTTGTCTATCTTCATGGTACTCCAGTCCTGCAAAGCAGATTCTGTGACTGTGACCTGACTTTGAGTTGGAAGAAAGTTAATGAGGGGCCAATTCTCTGTCTTCTGTGTTAGACTTTGACATAACTGTGCTGATAGATCAAGTGAGGTCTAGTCTCACTTGGGCCCAGGGTACTTGGAGGACCGCCTCTCTCCATACAATCCGCCTCGCACACTCAGGTCAGCCGGGAAGCAATTGTTAAGGGTTCCAGAAGCTAGATATACTACCACCACTCAGAGGGCCTTTTCTACCTCGGCCCCCAAGCTCTGGAACTCCCTTCCCGGCGAGCTCTGCTCAGCCACCTCGCTGGAACAATTCAAAAAGGGGTTAAAGACATACCTGTTCCGGCAGGCTTACCCCTAACCCCTGAAGTACTCCTCCCTCCCCTCTCAGCAGCATTTGTCGCTAACTTGAGATTTTTTAGACTGTAGCAATGTAGATGTATGATGAGTTAATTTTATGATGGTTTTTATGGTTGTTTGATGTTATATTGTTGTGTTTTAATATGCTGTTAACCGCCTTGATCTCTGGAAAGGCGGTATATAAATAAAAAATTATTTATTATTATTATTATTATTATTATTATTATTATTATTATTATTATAGTCCAGGAGGTGGAAATCAGAAGAGCAACATTTCTTCTGCCCTAATATTTTGGAACCTCCAGGCTGAAAATAGTTGTTGATGGGCCAGAGTTAATTGTGGATGGTCTTATTGTCTCTTCCTTTCTGGAAAACTCTTCTGTCTCCCGCTTTCTCATCGGCTAGGTTACTTTTAAAAAGTAATTAATTGTAAGACATGACTTTAGCATCAATTTAACTTCCACCAGTCTGCTTTTGCCAGTTACTTGTTGACGAGATCTGGAGGTTTCTAAAATAAAGTTGCATCTATTTGTGATGTAGAGTTGGCTTAATAAAGAGTGGCCCCTATATGGTTTTTCCAGAATTTGCGCAGAGGTTAACTTTTGGATTCCAATTCCCAGAGCTTCCAGGCTAGCATAACATTTGGGATTGGTAGGTCAAAAGAGAACACAGGTTGAATATCCCTTATCTGGAATTCTGAAATACTCCAAAAGCCAAAATTGTCCTCATGGGTAGGGTTGCCATTCGTCAGGACCTCCAAACTGGGACAAATGTAGGACAAAATTTTCATATGTAGGACACTTTTTTTTTGTGTCCTGCATTTGAATAGGAGCCTCGCTGAGGGGAGGCTTTCCCTCCCGGCCTGGGCCCTGGCTTCTCTGCGGCGGCAGCGGTGACAGCAGGGGGTCCAAGCGGGGAGGGAATCCTCCCTTCAGGGAGGCTTTCCCTTCTGGCCTGGGCTCCGGCTTTGCTGCAGCAGCGGCAGCGGAGCGCAAGCGGGGAAGGAATCCTCCCCTCAGCCCAGGGGTGAGGCCAAACCGGGGTGGGACTGTGCGGACCTGCCCAAAACCGGGAAAGTCCCGCCCACAGGTGGGATATGGCAACCCTACTCATAGGTGACTGGTAAAGATACCTTTGCTTTCTGGTGTTTCAATGTACACAAACTGTGTTTCACACACAAAATTATTTAAAATGTGAAGTCGAAGGCTTTCATGGCCGACATCCATAGTTTTTTGTAGGTTTTTCGGGCTATATGGCCATGTTCTAGAAGATTTTTTTCCTGACTTTTCGCCAGCATCTGTGGCTGGCATCTTCAGAGAATGCTTTGCTTGGAAAAAGTGGGTGTATATATATCTGTGTGAGCCTGGGAATGCAGGAGTGATTTGCATGTGTATTGTTCTGTGCTGATGGCAGGCCTCAGGCTGGGAGGCTAATGCAAAAGAGGATTAGTTTTTGTTTTCTTTTCTTTTCTTTTTTATTATAAAAATTTTATTGCAATTAATACACATAGCTACAAGTTCAACATACAGAAAAAAGGGAAAGAAAAAAGGAAAAAAAACATATACATAACATACATGCTACATTACATATATAACCATAAATGTATACATTCACCAAGTTTAACATAAGCTTAACATTACCTCAATTAAACCATATATCTCATTCAATCTAACAAACAACATAAAAAATAAACCTATCTACAAATGCTATTCTGTCATTATTCTTTCTGTTCTTTCTATCCAATCTTCCTTTACATTTGGAACTACCTAAATAATATGCTATACATGTTTATTTCTCTTTTTTTTAAGCAAAAAAAAAAGTGTTCACATGGTTAATCAAATTGTTACATCATACCTCAAATACAAGCTTATCATCTACACATATTACCCTTATTTTCATATGCATCAAGACAACTCCATTCTTTTTTTAAGTTTTCTTTAGATGTTCGAGCAAAAGAGGATTAGTGTCTGCTAATTGGTGATCATTATCTGCTGGGAAAGCCCCTGACTCTGAATGGTTTCCCATTTACATTTGGGATTGCATGAAGAATAGCAAAATCAGGACTTAGCAAATGCAAATGAGAAACTATTAAAGGATGAAGTTCGCAGTTTGTGAGTACTCCTGGATTCATCGCTACAATTGTCATCTCATGTAGATGCGATGACCAGGAGTGCTTGGTACCAAGTTCAGTTAATATGCCAACTCCGTCCCTACCTGGTCCGAAAGGACCTTGAAACAGTGGTACATGCACTGGTAATCTCTCGTCTTGATTTCTGTAATGCGCTCTACATGGTGCTATTCTTGTACCAAGTTCGAAAGCTTCAACTAGTTCAAAATATGGCAGCCAGATTGGTCACTGGCTCTTCAAGATTTGACCACGTAACACCAATTTTGAAAGGTCTTCATTGCCTACCTATCAGCTTCCGGGTGCAATACAAGGTGTTGGTTATCACCTTTAAAGCCCTATGTGGCTCAAGCCTGAGTTACTTAAGGGAACGCCTCTCCCTATATAATCCGCCCCGCACTCTTAGGACATCTGGGAAAAATTTGTTAGAAGTACATCCAACTAGACTAGCTTCAACCTCTCAAAGAACTTTTACATCAACTCCTAAATTATGAAACAGCCTCCCGGAAGAAATCCGTCTTTTTACCTCCTTGGAGGCTTTCAAGAGGGCAGTTAAGATGGATCGCTTCCGGCAAGTCTATGCATCCGGTCTTCTGCAAAAGACATTGCTCCACTCTTTTACCCAGTACTGAAATATTTTATGTTACTGTTTGACTGTGCTGTTTTTAATTGTTTTAATTGTTGGACACTATTTGTTTTATTGTTGTAACTTTTTTGCCAGTGTTGGGTTGTAATTCTGCATCGATCCACCTGGGAAAGGCGGGAAACTAAAAATAATTTTATTATTATTAGTCCCCTCCCCCATGTTTTTGGTGTTGAATTCAGATTCAGGGGGAAATCTAGAAGAAAGAGGAGAGTGTCTTAACCTTGAATGCAGATTTATAGAGGCATAAATCCAGTAATTAGTGCTAACTAGATTCAATTGAACTTTGTGTAAATTGACATCTGCAGCAAATTACACTGGTTGAGATGTTTTGCTCTGGTTCAGATTAACAATTGGATTTAAGGCGTAGAAATTTTGCAGGAATTTTTGAGGAAATGGGATTGTTGGGAGGGCTCCCCCCCCCCCCCCCCACTAACTTCAGGATTGAAATAATTCTTCCAGTTGATTCCCTCTTATTTTCTGTTTCCTCTACAGTAAATCTAACTCTTATTCTGGGTTCTGTCAATTCCGCCCTTACTGTGTCTGAGGATCGGAAAAGCGTGAAAGAAACAGGAAAACCTCAAGACCTGCCTGCAAACCAAGATAAATTAGACCTCAGATCTATAGTGTTTGGACGCACAAAACTAACAACAGGAAGACATTTTTGGGACGTCAGTTTGGAAAATTCAGAATATTGGGCTGTGGGGGTTGTCAAAGAATCTGCAATCAGAGACGTTCCAGAGTTTCTTATGAGAAAGGATTTTTTGAAAGCTGATTCTAAGAAAGGCATCTGGGCTCTACAGTGCTCCACTGGGTGCTGCTTGACTTGCCCAGACCCTCATTTATGTCTGAAGGATCTTAAGCGAGTCCGAGTGCTTCTGAATTTCACAGAGCAGCGAGTAGGCTTTTTAAGTATTGATCATGGTCACCCAATTTGGACTTCCAGAGAGGTTTCCTTGCCAGGTGAGCCTGTTATCCCCTTCTTTTGGCTGGGGCCAGGGGCCTGTCTGACTCTCTTGTAGTGTGGAAAACTAGTAGTATATCTTTCTCACACTGGCTTCTGGCTACCAAAATATTGCACAGGGATAAAGGTTTTCTGTTCCAACTTTTGACCACAGCTCCCAGAATCCCCTAGCAGCATGGCAGGAGTTTTTGTTCTGATTTCAGAGCTCTTTCCACTCACATAAGCTCCACAGGCCAGTTTTCTCTCTCTTAAGAATGAGTGCAAAAGCTTTCCCATGGTACATCTGCACTGCAGAAGTAATTCAGTGTTGACAACACTTTAGATGCCGGGTCTCCATCCTACAGAATCTTAGAGTTTGTAGTTTTGTCAGGCAGTCTGCAGTTTTTGGTAGAGAAGGCTAAAGACTTTGCAAAATATGCCAACAAATGGCCCCATGTGGATTGTTTATGGTACTATTTTAAGATGTGCTCTATAAATAATAAAACATTTTTTAAAAAATTAAGAGTTTCCATATGATCCCAAGTACTATCATCACTGTGCATTCTTCCTCACTGAATACTGTAGAAAAGAATAAACATCTGCCACAAGGATCTTACAACTGTATCATTTGCATTGGAAGAAATAATAGGGGCAAAGGTAAACAGAGATATAGTGAGCCCTTGTTATCCGCTGGGGTTTTGTTCCAGGATTCCCCATGGATAACAAAATCTATGGATGTTCAAGTCTCATTAAATACAATGGTGTAGTGGAATGGTGTATATAAAATGGCAAAATCAATGTTTGTTTTTTTGGAATTTATATGCTTTTTCAGTATTTTCAAACTGGATGGTTGAATCTGTGGATATAGAATCCGTAGATGTGGAGGTATGTCTCTACAATATGTATCTATTTCATTTGCATATTCTTAGCTTTTTATTATAGTTCTTTTAAATATTTTCCATCTTTCAACCTCTTATGTATCTATTTAAATATTTAGTTCTTCTTCGTGGTCTCTGCGAATCACACAAATGGGTTTATTCTGCGCCTGCGCAGCAATCCTCGGAAACTTCTAGAATCTCTAGGCAGAAAGCAATGTATCTTTCTGCAACTTTTTGGCGGTAGCTCCGCCCACCCATATATAAGGCCCCTGGTGGCCCACTCCTCTTCAGTTCCTTCATTCCGCCGCGTTAAGCAGCTCGAGGAACTTCGCTAGCGTTCTGCTTGCTCTTGTGTATTGGGATCTCGGCTTGACCTTTGGACTTCACTTGACCATTCTTCGGACTTTCCCTAATCGGCTTGACTTTCTCTCTGATCTTACGGCTTGACCTCGGACCGGTAACGGACTTGTTAACTATGGCCTCGTTCAAGCAGTGCACTAAGTGCGGGGTGAAAATCCCCAGGGCCGATGGCCACGAGAGATGTGTCCTTTGCCTGGGGGAGTCTCACATTCCGGGCAACTGCCTCCACTGTAAAGCAATGTCTGCCCAGGCCCTCAAAAATAGGGACCGGACACTGAAGGCTGCGCTCTATGAAGAAGTCTTGAGCCAGCCTAGCGGTTCTGGAGTTTCTGGGGATGCGGATGCCCCCAAAGCCCCCAAGAGGAAAGGGGACAAACACTCTGACCGTGACAAGAAGCGGGCTCGCTCGTCATCGCCGCCCGCTAAGAGTCGTCACAAGGGACCTCCGAGCACGGTCTCAGTGCCTCCGCCTGAGTCGAGGCCAGTACTGTCTACATCTCCGGTCACCGAGCCGGCGAAGACCCCAACTCCTGTACCGGTTGCCTCCCGGATGGTGCCTCTCGAGCCCAGAGTCCTGCTCGCCAGCCACTTGTCTGCACCGGTGGACGCCCTGCAGATCGTGGACGTGGACTCCGAGTCTGAAGGGGAGCTCCACGACTCTGATGCCCCCTTGTCTCCTCAGAGGATCAGATCTTGTTCTCCTTCCCCTGAGACAAGGCCACGACTCGCAGCACGGGATAGAGAGCGTCCTCGCTCCCCCCCGAGGAAGGATCGGGCCGCACTGGGGGCCGAGGCTGATGCTGCCCTGAAGTCAGGCCGTCCACTCCATGGAGCGCGACCAGGACCTGTTCGACGCCTTTCCGGACCTGGTGTTCGACCACTGTACGGGTCAGTACCTGATCCCCGTGGACCCGTCCCGCCTGTGGCGCAACATCCGGGCCTACTCACGGGACCATCGCCAGACTGGCTGGATGATTTGGACACTACCGACCTTTCGCCCAGAAGGCGCAGTAGATCGCCCTCAAGGTCCCCGCGTTCCACATCGCCCCTCTCCGACGACGACAAGGCTCCGTTCGTCCCGGAAGGACCGTCAGTCCCGTCGCCCACGGACGATGTCAGGTCTTTCGCTGACAGGGTTATCCGGATGGCAGATGCCCTGAAGTTGGAAGTGGCCCATCCAGAGGACGATGCCCTCGATCTTGTGGAGAGGAGGATCCACGGTTCCGCCCCAGCTCCACCAGCCTTAGCATATCTGCCGTCACTGGAGAAGATTGCTAAGCACTCATGGGACGCACCGGCCACCATCCCGTTGACGTCCCGTAGGATCGAGAACCTCTATCAGGTCACTCCTTCTGCTCCATCTTGGCTCTCCAACCACCCTAAGCTGAACTTGGCCATTGTGGAAGGAGCCCAGTCCACCTTTGCTCCGAAGTCCTCGTCCTCCCCGATTGACAAGGACAGTAAGAAGCTGAACGGATTGGCCAAGAAGTTCTATGCCTTAGCGGCCCTGGACTTGAAGGTGGCCAACTACGCGGCCTGCATGGGAGCCTACGTGCAGTACCTCGTAGAAAAGATGGACCCTACCATCGCTGACCTGTCGGACGACAGGAGGCGCATGATGTCTGCACTCAGGAATGAGATCCACCTGATAGGCGGACAGCAGATCATCTCTGCCAGGCACTCGACCGACTGTGCGTCGAAGGTCCTCTCTGGTTCTATAGCTCTCCGCCGCTACGCATGGCTCCGATCTTTGGATCTCACCCCGCAAGCGAAGGCAGCTATAGAGGACATGCCCTTTGACAACTCGGGCTTGTTCCACTGGGACACAGACGAGAAGCTCAGCTTCCGTTATAGGATGAAGACCACAGCCAGAAAGCACGGTATGTCATCCACTGCGTCCAAGTCCCCACGCCAGAGGTACCATAGTCAGCGCCCTTGGCAGCCAGGTGGCCAGTACCGTTTCCAGCCCCAAGATCGTCCCTATCATCAGGACACTCAGCCTCAAGGCCGATCCTCCCGGTCGCCTGCCCCACCAGCTGACAAGCGCCAGTCTTCCCAACCCAGATACCAGCAGGGTTATAGGAAGAAAGACGGCAGAGGAAAGAAAAGGTTCTGATGTGTTCCCGCGCACCTCGTCACCTCCAACAGGTTGAGCCCTTTCTTCAACACCTGGGCCGCCATCACTACGGACTCTTGGGCACTTAACATCGTCCGCAGGGGCTATGCCCTAGAGTTCTCTGAACTCCCACCAACTGGAGCTTTTATTTCAACTGTCCCCTCGGACACCCTTCTTGACGAAGTGCGCACTCTTCTAGACAAAGGCGCTATTGAACCCATCTCCCCCTCTGAGTTCAAGCGCTGCTTCTTTTCCAGGTACTTCACTGTACCGAAGAAAGACTCTGGCCTTAGACCCATAATGGATCTTCGGGCCCTCAATGACTTTATTGTTTATAAGAAGTTCAGGATGGTAACCCTTGCTTCTATCTTACCATTCCTGTAGGAAGGCTACTGGTTCATGACACTGGACTTGAAGGACGCCTATTTCCACATTGCGATCCTGGAGGACCACCGCAGGTTCCTCGCCTTCGCCGTCAGCCACCAGGCCTATCAGTACAAGGTCCTTCCTTTCGGCCTGTCATCAGCCCCAAGGGTTTTCACCAAGTGCATGGCACCCGTGGTGGCATACCTGCGTCAAAGGGGAATCACAGTCTTCCCATACCTGGACGACTGGCTCTTCGCAGCATCCTCAAAGGACACTCTACTCAAGCAGCTGGAATTTGCCCTGTCCCTGCTGCAAGCACTGGGACTACAGGTCAACTTCGACAAGTCCAACTTGACTCCTACCAAGCGAATAGACTTTATAGGAACAACGCTGGACTCTGTACAGATGAGGGCATACCTTCCAGAGACAAGGTTCCAAACCCTCTGTGCATCCCTGCAACCCTGCCTTCGCCAAAGGCACCTTCAGGCCCGTGCAATGCAAGTCGCCATGGGACACCTAGCCTCCACCACTTTCGTCACACCGTGGACCAGACTGCGCTTCAGGCCCATTCAATCTTGGTTCCTCTCCGTGTTCGACCCTGTCCGAGACACGTCTACCAAGCTGCTCACCATCCCGAGGACTGTACAGAGGTCTTTACGATGGTGGCTCCAGTCCAACAACGTCTGTGTGGGGATGCCATTTCTACCCCCCCAGCCAGATCTCTCTCTGACTACGGACGCTTCCCTGCAAGGATGGGGCGCCCACACACTGGACCTTACAATAAAGGACAAATGGTCACCAACAGAAGCTACTCTCCACATCAATGTCTTGGAGATGCTTGCTGTGGAGAAGGCACTCAGAGCCTTTCAGTCGGTCCTCGCGGACAAGGTGGTGCTTCTTCTCACCGACAACACCACCGTTATGTACTACCTCAACAAACAAGGGGGTACAAAGTCGAGGACTCTGTTGTCAGTCACCATCCGCATCTGGGAATGGTGCATAGGACACAAGATTCTGCTACAATGCATCCATC
Source organism: Sceloporus undulatus (assembly GCF_019175285.1). Classification (NCBI taxonomy): domain Eukaryota; kingdom Metazoa; phylum Chordata; class Lepidosauria; order Squamata; family Phrynosomatidae; genus Sceloporus; species Sceloporus undulatus. The sequence goes on from NC_056523.1 coordinate 13,220,436, forward strand.
TGCCCGGCGACCAAAATGACCTTGCAGACCAACTCAGCAGGTCACCCTCCACTTGCCACGAGTGGAGACTGCATCCAGAGGTGGTGACCCAACTCTTCAATCGCTGGGGAACCCCCCTCCTCGACTTGTTTGCCTCCCGGCTGAACACCCACACCGCAAGATTTTGCTCACGGTACAGGGAGCCAAGATCGGAAGGGGACGCCTTCCAGCTCAAATGGACTCAAGGCCTCCTGTATGCCTTTCCTCCGTTTCCTCTGATCACTCGGGTCCTCTCGAAGATGTTGGCCGACCATACGGATGCAATCCTGATAACTCCGTGGTGGCCAAGGCAACCTTGGTTCGCTCCGTTCCTACAACGAGCGCAGGACCATCTCCGCTTGGAGCACCGGCCCGACCTGCTCTCGCTCCACGGCAGACAAGTTCACCACCCCGAGATGCAATCTCTCCCATTGGTAGCATGGAGGATTTGATCCTGAGGACACTTCCATCCGGTGTACAGGATATTATCAAGGCAGCACAGAGACCGTCCACACAGAGGTCCTATGCCTACAAATGGGATAGGTTCCTAACCTTTCTACAAGCAAAGGACATTCCACCATCCCGTGTCTCTATCCCTGTAGTCCTGGACTTTCTCATGACTTTAGCAGACGCAGGTCTCTCCTTAAGTACTATCAAGTGCTACCTGTCTGCCATTTCATCTCACTACCTATTTCAGGACAAGCCTTCTCTGTTTGGGGATCCTCTCATAAAGAGGTGACTTAAGGGATTCAACAATTTGCATCCACCGATTCTAGACCCTACACCACAGTGGAGTCTAGACACCGTCCTGGCACATTTGGTGTCTAAGCCCTTTGAGCCTTTAGCTACCACGGACCTGAGACTCTTGACTTGGAAGACGGCCTTCCTGGTAGCTATCACGTCAGCCCGCCAAGCTGGTGAATTGTGTGCCCTGAGGATGGACCAGCCCTTCCTCTGTTTCCATAAGGACAAGGTGGTGCTCCGTACAGACATCATTTTTTTGCTAAAGGTGGTGTCTGCCTTTCACATCAACCAGGATATTGTTTTGCCGACTTTGGCTCCTAATCCGACCACAGACTCTGAGCGCCAGCTCCATGCCCTCGATGTCCGCAGGGCGCTGGCATTCTATCTGGACAGGACATCTGCTTCCAGGCGTTCGGAGAGACTTTTTGTGTGCTACTCCGAAGCCAAGAAGGGGCTGCCGGTGTCACCGCAGAGGTTCTCCAAGTGGGTGGCCAACACCATCCACCTCTGCTACGAACTGGCTGGAAAGCCTCTACCAGGTCGGGTTAGAGCCCATGCAACTAGGGCGGTAGCTGCATCCTCAGCCTTTTTGACGGGGATTCCCCTTGAGGATGTGTGTAAGGCAGCTGTCTGGTCCCAGCCATTGACATTCATAAGACATTACAGGCTGGACGCAAGGGCCAGGCGCGATGCAGCCTTTGGGAGGGCAGTGTTACTTTCTGCCATGCACTAACCTGTGTACTGTGAATAAATCACTCAGGTATTTGGTTTACATATTTATTGTCATTTGATTATTTGATATTGACACTCCCTCTTCCACAGACTATAGCTCACTAGTCTAAACCCATTTGTGTGATTCGCAGAGACCACGAAGAAGAAGGACAGGTTGCTCACCTGTAACTGTGTTTCTTCGAGTGGTCATCTGCGAATTCACACAAACCCGCCCATCCATCCCCTCAGTGTCTGCTCATTGACAACGCTTGTTGCCGCGCTGATTAGCGGCTCATTCGGAATTGAAGAGGAGCGGGCCACCAGGGGCCTTATATATGGGTGGGCGGGGCTACCGCCAAAAAGTTGCAG
>NC_056523.1:13222377-13273821 GCF_019175285.1 Sceloporus undulatus
GATTTTAGAAGTTTCCGAGTATTGCTGCGCAGGCGCAGAATAAACCAATTTGTGTGAATTGGCAGATGACCACTCGAAGAAACACAGTTACAGGTGAGCAACCTGTCCTTCTTCTTCGTGGTCTCTGCGAATCACACAAACCCGCCCATCCATCCCCTCAGTGTCTGCTCATTGACAACGCTTGTTGCCGCGCTGATTAGCGGCTCATTCGGAATTGAAGAGGAGCGGGCCACCAGGGGCCTTATATATGGGTGGGCGGGGCTACCGCCAAAAAGTTGCAGAAAGATACATTGCTTTCTGCCTAGAGATTCTAGAAGTTTCCGAGGATTGCTATGCAGGCGCAGAATAAACCCATTTGTGTGAATTCGCAGATGACCACTCGAAGAAACACAGTTACAGGTGAGCAACCTGTTCATCATAGATTTTATCTAAAGATCTCAGAGCCCTTGCAATAAAATAAAACAAAGAATTACAAAGGCTTTTAAAATATTAGACTCGGTCTTCTCACTAATCTGAACATGTCCGATTCCTTCAACTTTTACTACAATCACAGAACTGGAAGAGATCCCAAGGACCATCCAGTTCAACCTCCTTCTGTCATGTAGGAAGACACAATTCAAAGCCATCCAACCTCTGCTTAAAAACCTCCAAAGAAGGAAACTTCCACCACATTGAAGCACTGTTTTCCAGAGCATCAGCTCTTACCATTGGGAAGAACTTCCTAGTAGTAGGAAAACAAAAATTGTAGATTTTCTTTTTCTGTATCTTTTCTCTCTCTCTCCATATCTCTTATGATGGTCTTGAACCTGCTCCAACTTCTCTATATCCTTGTTAAAATGAGCTGCCCAGAACTGAAGACAGTAGTTTAGATGAGGCTTGACCAATGCGGAATTCAGTGGAAATGTTATTTCCTTTGACTTGGAAACTATGCTTCTATTAATGCATTTGCTTTCTTTGCTGAAGCATCACACGGCTGGCTCCTGTTCATTTTATGATTAACAAAAATCTCAAGGTCCTTTTAACATGTGGTCCTGCTGAGCTGCCACTGTTGGGAGGTTTTCCTTTCTCCAGTAAGGCCCCAAAGTGTACTGGGCATTGCATTCAACTTTTCTTTATGTACTATTGCATACAGTGTGCCCGCGCCATATGCGGGCTTGCCGTAAGCAGATTTGAGCTTACGAGTATGGCAAGCCACAAAGGACAAAATAGCACAGGCGCCACAGGTGCACAGGAACGCATATAAAGGGATTTCACTTTATGTGGTTTTTCCCATACATGGAGGGTGTGTGTGTCCAGAATGGATCCCCACTTATAGGAAGGGGCCACTGTATTATATATCATATGTATTATTATGTCTGAATTATAATAATTTTTAATTGCATACTTCTAGTTTTACTGCATATAACTGATGTTAGAGCAATGTTATTTCACAAAAAGCATTCATGCCAGACTAATCTTGCCTATTTTTCTGATGGAGTTACAAGCTTGGTAGATAAAGGGAATGCAGTGGGTGTAGATTATCTTGATTCAGTAAGGCCTTCAACAAGATCCCCATGATAGTCTTGAAAAAAAGCTAGTAAAATGTGGATAGACTATGCGACTGATAGGGGGATCTGTAGTGATAGACTGAATCCAAAGGAGCTCAGCAATGGCTCCTCTTCATCCTGGAGAGAAGTGACTAGCAGGGTTGCCACATGGTTCCATCCTGGGCCCAGTGCTATTTAATATCTTTTATCACATTAAATACTCCAAAATCCAAAATGTTTTGAGTTACATACCTGTACTGTATTTGCAAGGCTAGAGATAGGCATTTGGAGACACACACAAGGATGTAGGGTGTAAAATGGCGAGAGGTGTTGATCCATGCCAAGGACTACACTTGGTTTCCTGCCATTTCACAGATCCTCAGTCTCTGTCTCTCATGATATCTCCAGGTGCATTTGCAAATACAGTACAGGTATTCCTCAATAAATAAAAGCTTTATTTCTGATGTGCGGATACACTAGGGTGGTTCATTTTATAATGGTAAAAACTCAAGTTGAAGCCACAGACCAAGTCATCCCCTAATTTAGTTCCAAATAATAAAGTAAACATTTCCCCAAAATTTCATGGTCATAACTTATTTAGAAGGCAGTGCTCAATAAGTGTTAAAAAGTATAAAAATATAATTTTTTTTACTAAATTTCATAGGATAAACAAAAATAGCAAATACAAATTAGGGCACTTAGGGCAGAAAAATGAAATGCACAGATATAGGATGGGGGACACCTGGCAGAATGAAACTATGGGTGAAATGGATCTAGGAGTCCAAGTAGACTACAAGTTGAACATGAATCAACAGTGCGATGCGGCAGCTAACAAGTCCAATGCGATTTTAGGCTGCATCAATAGAAGTATAGTGTCTAGATCAAGAGAAGTAATAGTGCCACTCTATTCTGCTCTGGTCAGGCCCCACCTAGAATATTGTGTCCAGTTCTGGGCACCACAATTCAAAAAGGACATTGAGAAACTTGAGCGTGTCCAAAAGAGGGCGACTAAAATGGTGAAGGGTCTGGAAACCATGCCCTATGAGGAATGACTTAGAGAGCTGGGGATGTTTAGCCTGGAGAAGAGAAGGTTAAAAGGTGATATGATAACCCTGTTTAAATATTTGAAGGGGAGGGAGCAAGCTTGTTTTCTGCTGCTCCAGAGACTAGGACCCGGAACAATGGAATGCAAGATAGAGGAAAAGAGATTCCACCTCAACATTAAGAGGAACTTCTTGAGAGTAAGGGCTGTTCGACAGTGGAACAAACTCCCTTGGAGTGTAGTGGAGTCTCCTTCCTTGGAGGTCTTCAAGCAGAGGCTGGATGGCCATCTGTCGGGGATGCTTTGATTGTGATTTCCTGCATGGCAGGGGGTTGGACTGGATGGCCCTTGCGGTCTCTTCCAACTCTACGATTCTATGAAATGTAGGTAAAATATTTATTTATAATTAATTTATAATTAATTATTTGCCATCTTAAACAAAGCCAAAAAATATATATGTAATAACTGATACTGTTAATACACTTGAAAATATGTCTTTAAGTTTACTAAAATCGGCTTTCCTAAAGTCTAGAATGTGTGTTTGACTCTGCCTGGCTTCTCCTTTCCACTGTATAACAAACTCCAGGAGAACATGGTCACTTCCACCTAAGGATCCCACCACTTGCACCCCGTTAACCAAGTCATCTATGGCCTGTTACAGACAGGCAAAATAAAGCTGCTTCGAGTCACTTTGAAGGTATGGTATTTCAATGATACATGCGTCCTAAGAGTCCAAAGGCCGCACCAAAGCCATGCTCCAGTCCTATGGACTGGAGTGCAGCTTTGGTGAAGCTTCCAGACCCGTAGGGCTCATGCATCATTGAAATACCATACCTCCAAAGTGACTTGAAGCAGCTTTATTTTGGCTGTCTGTAACAGGCCCTTGTTGGTTAGGATAAGATCTAGAATAGTTGAACCACTTGTTGCCTCTTCCACCATGAAATTGTCTTCCAGACAAGTGAGGAATTTGCTAGACCTTGAGGATTTGGCTGAGTTTGACTTCCAGCAAATATCAGGATCTTTGAAGTCATCCATCACTACTACATCTCTCCTTTCTGAATGTGTGGTCATCTGTTCTCTTTTTTCCCCCAGGACCTATCCTCCATTCCAACCTTCTGCCCAGGGGGAATTCCCCAAAGTCCTCTTTATTTTATTTTATCTTATTTTATTGAGCCTGAGTAAGATAGGGGGCATTTAGTAGCATTTTTTACATTTAAACTCTTTTGCAGAGGAAGAGGTACAGTCCTCTACAGTCTGCTGGGAGAATTAATGCACAATTTCTATGATACAGTGGTACCCCGGGATACGAATGCGCCGCGTTACGAAATTTCCGGGTTACGAAAAAAATAAATAGAAAAAAATAGTTCCGGGTTACGAAGGTTATTCCGGGTTACGAAGAAAATTTTGGTGCTTTTCGGCGCTATTTCGCACGAAATCGCGGCTTTTCCCCATTAGCGCCTATGGCTTTTTCGGCTAGCGAAAGTTTCCGGGTTACGAAAATGGCGGCGGAACGAATTAATTTCGTAACCCGGGGGCCCACTGTATGTTTCTTTCAGTATTGGTTTTTTTTATTCTGTAAAGAAGTGTTGTTGTGTGCCTTCAAGTAATTTCAAACTTAAGGTGGCCCAAAAGCAAAACTATCACAACTATTACAACTTTGTAATTGTCCTTTTCAAGGTGTTTTTGTATATATCATTCACCATGCTGTAGATGTCCTTAGGAGGTAGGAGTTGGCCACATTCAGGGTGACACAGATAACTACAAAGGAGGACAAGGCACTGCAAAATGTAGGACATTTAAGAAAAAAGTAAGGCATTACAAATTATAAGTTAACACTAATATCGATGTAAATTCATGCTGCTTAGTCATGCTTAAAGTAGAGGACATTTTAAAATTCTTCCTGGACGGAAGGTTGAAATTTAGGACATGTTCTAGAAAAGGAGGACGTCTGGTCTCCCATGTCACATTTGCCTACTACCCTTTTGATGGCATTGTTGTTGTGTGCCTTCAAGGAGTTTCCTACTCACAGTAAGCCTAAGGTGAACCTGTCACAGGGTTTTCTTGGTACAATTTGTTCAGAGGGGGTTTGCCTCAGCATCCCTGTGAGGCTGAGAGAGTGTGACTTTCCCAGTGCCACTCCACGGGTTTCCATGGCTGAGCAGGAGGCTCATACCCAGAATCATAGTCCAGTGTTCAAACCACGACACCACACTGGCTCAATATATCTTCTTGCATACCTTTTACCACTACTGTACTGACTTTCTTGCTCTTCTGTTGCCATTTAATCCACAAAACTAGGGGGAAAGCCTGACAGTCTTTGAACTGCAACTCAGATTGCAAATCTGATTTCACTGATCTTGTTACTCCTTTCATAGCCAGGCAGGGATTTGAACCCTAATCTCTTTTCACTTCCACTTTCCCCCCTTTGTTCTCAGTATCCTGCAAACTGAGTTGTGTGCAAAGGTAGTTTGCACACAACTAACTTGGCAGGGATGAGAGGAGGAAGCTTATTCTTTCCAGTAGTCTGAGGCAAAAGCAAACTGTTGCCGCCATTTTTAGCTTGTTTCTTGCCATGGCTCCATCCTACAGAATCCTGGAATCTGTAGCTTCGTGAGGCACCAGCACTCTTTGGAAGAGAAGGCGCAGACCCTTGTAGGACTATGACTCCCAGGGTACTATTGGATCACGGGGGCCAGATGTGATAACTGCAAATGAGGATAGAATCATAGAATCATAGAATAATAGAGTTGGAAGAGACCGCAAGGGCCATCCAGTCCAACCCCCTGCCATGCAGGAATCCAAATCAAATCATCCCCGACAGATGGCCATCCAGCCTCTGCTTAAAGACCTCCAAGGAAGGAGACTCCACTACACTCCGAGGGAGTTTGTTCCACTGTCGGACAGCCCTTACTGTCAGGAAGTTCCTCCTAATGTTGAGGTGGAATCTCTTTTCTTGTAGCTTGCATCCATTGCTCCGGGTCCTAGTCTCTGGAGCAGCAGAAAACAAGCTTGCTCCCTCCTCAATATGACATCCCTTCAAATATTTAAACAGGGCTATCATATCACCTCTTAACCTTCTCTTCTCCAGGCTAAACATCCCCAGCTCTCTGAGTCGTTCCTCATAAGGCAAGATTTCCAGACCGTTCACCATTTTAGTCGCCCTCTTTTGGACACGCTCGTTTTTCAATGTCCTTTTTGAATTGTGGTGCCCAGAACTGGACACAATATTCCAGGTAGGGCCTGACCAAAGCAGAATAAGTGGCACTATTACTTCCCTTGATCTAGATATGATACTCTTACTGATGCAGCCTAAAATTGCATTGGCCTTTTTAGCTGCCCCATCACAATGTTCACTCATGTTCAGCTTGTGGTCTACTTGGACTCCCAGATCCCTTTCACACATAGTCCCATTCAGTCATGTGTCTCCCATCCTATATTTGTGCATTTTATTTTTCTGCCCTAAGTGCAGTACCTTGCATTTCTCCCTGTTGAATTTCATTTTGTTAGCTGTGGCCCAACTTTCTAGTTTATTCAGGTCATCTTGAATGTTGATCCTGTCCTCTGGAGTATTAGCTACTCCTCCTATTTTGGTGTCATCTTCAAATTTGATAAGTATTCCCCCAATTTTGTCCTCCAAGTCATTGATAAAGATGTTGAATAGCACTGGGCCCAGGACAGAGCCCTGTGGGACCCCACTGGTCACTTCTCTCCAGGATGAAAAGGATCCATTGTTCAGCACCCTTTGCGTTTGGTCAGTCAACCAATTACAGATCCATGTAACAGTTCCTTTGTCTAGCCCACATTTTACAAGCTTGTTTGCAAGAATGTCATGGGAAACCTTGTCAAAGGCTTTACTGAAATCAAGATATACTATATCCACAGCATTCCCTTCATCTACCAAGCTAGTAATTTTATCAAAGAAAGAGATTAGGTTTGTCTGGCATGACTTGTTTCTCTGAAACCCATGTTGACTTTTTGTGATTATGGCATTGCCTTCTAGATGTTAACAGACTCTCTGTTTAATGATCTGCTCCAGAATCTTTCCTAGTACTGATGTCAGACTAACTGGACGATAATTGTTTGGATCCTCTTTCTTCCCCTTTTTGAAGATGGGGACAACGTTTGCCCTCCGCCAGTCTGCTGGCACTTCTCCTGTTCTCCAGGACTTCTCAAAGATTATTGCCAATGGCTTTGATATTACATTTGCCAGTTCTTTTAGTACCCTTGGATGTAGTTCATCTGGTCCTGGTGTAGCAAACTGAGGGGTCGCCGAAACCCACAAGCCCTAAGGCTGGTGGCCCGCCGCTGGAAGAAGGAGTCAGGAAACCAAAAGTCAAGAGAAACAAAACACCATTTATTACTGCGCAGGACTGCAGCACACTCAGAGAGTGTTACCAAGACTGCAGCGCCCTCTATCGGGCTTATCTATCTTTTATACCTTCTCCCTACATCACCCCATGTAATGCAAGCCAATCGCAGAAGGCAAAGAACATTATTACCTTATATGGTAACATCACCTCATGTAATGCAAGCCAATCGCAGAAGCCAAAGAACCTTATTACCTTATATGGTAACATCTTCCTAAATACCAACTCATCTGATTCTGCTAGCAGAATAGGGGCTATTCACCCAAACTAAACCAGAGCCAGCGCCATTTTTAGGGTGTGGTCCTCTCACAAGGACAGTTAAAGCAGTGTCAAACTGCATTAATTCCTCAATGCAACTGCAGCCTGTGTCAAAAGTCTGTTCCTGAATCCATCTCATCTTTTCCAAACACTGTTGCAGAAGTGAAACATTTACTGCAAGGGAAACGCCCAGCCTCTGAAAGCAAGTGAAACTAAAGTTGGTAGACTGCAGACATGGCTGCAAGTAGGAATACTGTCCAGGATCTTTCTGAGGAAGCCACTTGTTCCATCTGCCTGGACTATTTCAGAGACCCAGTGATCATCCCCCAGTGTGGGCACAATTTCTGCAGAGACTGCCTGACCCACTGCTGGGGGGATTCAGAGGAAGAGGCCTCCTGCCCCCATTGCAGACAGGCTTTCCAGAAAGGGAGCCTCTTGCCAAATAGGCAGCTGGCCAACTTTGTAGAAATCGCCAAGAAACTGAGTAAAGAGGGGACCAAAGGGAAGGAAGGGCAGGGCAGCATCTGTGAAAAGCACCAGGAGCCCCTGAAGCTCTTCTGCAAGGAGGATGAGACCCTCATCTGCGTGGTGTGCGACAGGTCCAAGGAGCACCAAAATCACCAGGTGGTCCCTGTGGAGGAGGCTACCAAGGAGTATAAGGCAGGAAACCCATCTTTATTTTATTATGTTATTAACCATATGACATAGGACTTTATCATACGGGGAAAGTCGAGGGGGTTAAGTTTACAATTATCCTGTGAAAATGGCGCAATCGCGATTAACGTTTTCACACAACGTTGCTATTAAGGTGCCATGATTCTGTTTATAAACCAGCAATAAACAGCAACAAATCATTCCGGGGGAAATCAAGTGAATTATTTGTTGCTGTTTACTGCCTGTTTATTGTCTGTTTATTTCCGGTATAATGGCACTTTAATCGTGAAGTGTGTGGTAATGTTAAACGCAATCGCGTGATTTTCACGGAACAACTGTTAACTTAAACCCCCAATTTTCCCTGAGTGATAAAGTCCACAGTAGCAACAACAACATTTACACTCATCCCTCCACATTTGCTGGGGTTAGGGACACAGGACCCCTGTGAATATGGAAAAACTGCAAATAAGAAAAACACCGAGAGAACACCTCTGCAGGAATCTCTAGGTCCTTCAGTGCAATTTTTGGTTAAAGTTGACCATAGATTTGCCCTGGAGGACCTAAATATTCCTAGAGAGAAGAGATGAATAAAATCCATGAATAATCAAAGCCACAAAAGTCAAAGCCTCAAATGTGGAGGGATGAGTATATTTATAAAACCCTTTCCACCAAAGGGTAGAACATCAAACATATAAGCAAAAAAAGACAATAAAACACAACCTTAGGCAACTTTAGGCACACTCAGCAACACAGCAATCCAGCAAATCGAAGAGGCAGGTAGATCTTCAAACCTTTGCAAAAGCAGGTAAGATCCTCTTCCAGCCGAAGGAGCAAAGGAAGACTGTTTCATAAATGTGGAGCCAGATCCTGAAAGGCTTGCAGCCTTGACAGAGCTGCATGCGTTGGTGGAACCGACAATAATGCTTTGTCTGCAGAACTTAAATTTCTAGATGGGACATACCATGCTAGCCGAGGGATTTTAAAGCGTAGGGCACTGTTCTGGCATCATGTGGCATCATGGTAATTATTTTTTAACAGAACAAACAAGAAACTCACCATCAAGCATATACATATCATTTGCACCCCCAAAGTAAAAAATGTTCATGTCTATCAGAAGTCTTTGGTTCAAAGGTTCATTCACAGCATGAGAAAATAACAGTAAATTTACCATTTGACTAAAGCAGCTCTCCATAGGTCCAGAAATTACAGAAGAACAGAGGAGGAAGAGGTAGCAGCATTTCCTTGATGAAATTAATCAAAGAAAACTATGTTGAAAAGAAGCTTCCTTCTGACTGGTCATTTCTGTCATCTGGTACAGTTGGTGTTGTCGACTTATGGTGACTCTATCATGGGGCTTCTTGGCAAGATTTGTTCAGAGGGGATTTGCCATTGCCTTCTGCTGAGCCTGGGAGAGTGTGACTTGCCCAAGGTTACCCAGTGGGTTTGCATGGATGAGCTGGGGATCTAATCTCCAGAGTTTTAGTCCAACACTCAAGCTGCTACACTGCGTTGGCTCCTTCTCATGCAGCAGATGTCAGCTTCTCCATAAGTACTATTTCCCTTTTGTAAATAATAATAATAATACCAGTCTTCCATTTTTCCCCTCCCAGTTCTGAGCTTTTATTAGGAGTTTATCACACTGGGGCTAATTTCAGCATTAAAGAGAGATTAAAGTGCATTTAAAGCATCCTGCAAATAAAGCAAAAATAGCACATAATTGCATGAATGATTGTCACACACAATTGCACAAATAAAGTAATACTGGAAATGCATTGTCACTGAAATCCTGAAAGTAAAAAGATAGGCATTAATCCTTCTTTGCGACCACTTTAATGGTGGGTTTTGTGCGACGTCATGTGAAATATCCTGTGAGATATTCATGGGATGAAGTCCTGATTTCTTTCGTGCGATAAACCCCTCAGTCTTGCAACAAAACAAAAAATATATAATGAGATCTTTATGATTTTATGCTTGACAGTTCTCCCAAATTATGGAGAGATGTCCTGGATTTGGGGTCAACAGGAACTGCTTGGTTTGCAATCGGATTTATTATTAAAAATATGGTTTTCTAAAATCCAGCTCTTCAACCACATGTGGAAATATGTACCCAGTGCCCCAAGGTTCTTCCATCATTTGTGTTTATCTATATCCTTGGCATATTTTGTCTGGCTCCTTAGCAAAAGCCTCTCTGACATGGGAGACCCAGCAGCATTGCTCTCGTCAGTGTTGCCTCTTGCCTCACGGAAATAAAGTGGGACCTTGTTATCTGCTGGCATTTGATTCCAGGATCCTCCGTGACTAGCAAAATCTGTGGATGCTCAAGTAGTCCCATTAAATAGAATGGCATAGCAAAATGGTATCCCATATATCAAATGGAAAAATCAAGGTTTGCTTTTTGGAATTGATGCTTTTTTGGTATATTTTCAGGGTGTGGATGCTTGAATTCGTGGATAAAAAAATCCGTGGATAAGGAGGGCCAACTGTATAGTGCTATTGGCGGGGAAGGAGATCTAGTGCATCACAAAACTATAGATTTTGGGATTCCGTAGAACATTATAATGATAGTGAAAATGAAATTTAGCGCTCTATTTGTGCAGTGTGAAAGGGGTCCCAGTATCCACAAATTCTTCTTGAATATACCTCTGTAGACTGGTTCATCGTTAGGACCAAAGAGAGCCAGCGTAGTGTTGTGGTTTCCGTGTTAGACTCTGAAGATTCTTTGCTCAGCCATGGAACCCTACTGGGTGATGTTGGGTGAGTCACACGCTCTCAGTCCGAGAAAGCCCTGTGATAAGTTTGCATTAGGGTTTCCATAAGTTAGGCATTTGAAGGCACACAAAAATAACAAAGTCATTGCTATATGAGCATAGCCATTAGTAGGAAATCTGCAGTCTCAGGATTATGAGGGTGGAAGCTTCAGCTCTTGAATTGCCACCAGACTGAAAACTGCAAAGGGCTCCTCTACTTCCAATGGTTGTGTAGAAGAGGGGATTTCAATAAGTGTCACTTGTTATCTGGTTGTATAACTAGAAACTCCTGCTGAAATTTCTCTTTTAGGCATCATTCCCACTTACAAATAAATCCGTTTGCGATCCAAATTGATGGATCGATTTGACAGCGGAGCGTGGTTCACACTACATTTGCCCCAATCGCATTTTCTTGCTGTAAAATAACACTTCAAAATGGTTTGGAAATCGGTTTAAAACATAGTGGAAATGAGGTCCTACACAACCAGCAAAGGTACCTTCATTGAAAGGTGAAGTCCAATTAAATACATACTGTATTTCTATTAGCTGTTGCTGTTCTTGTGTCCCTTCCAGTCGTTTCCAGCAAGGACTCGGGAGACCAGGCTTTGAATCTCTGCTTGGCCATGAAAACTCACTTTTTGACCTCGAGCAAAAAGCAAAACGACCTCCCGTGGGAGGGAATTCCACAGCTTGGGAGCATCTACTGGGAAGGCTCTCCTGGTGTCCTCAGCAAACATGTCCAGTGATGGTGACAAGTCACACTCTCTTATCCTCAACAAAAGGCAAAGGCAAACCCTCTCTGAACAAATTTACATCAATAGAGTGTGGTGCTTACAAGTCCATTGTGCAGTTGCTCTGAAAGAGCTAGTTGTATGTGTCACCAGCTCACTCATAGCTCTAAAGGTCTGTTCCTAGGCACTTCATTCCATGCATCTGAGGAAACAGACTAAGGACTTTATCACACGGGGGAAATCGGGGGATTCAAAAGTCATTATCCAGGGACATTTGTGTGATTGCGGCTAAGATTATCACATGATGTAATGATTAGAGAGGGATTATCCCAGGAATAACCAGGGAATAACCAGCAACAAATCATTCATGGGGAAATCATTTGTAGACCAATCTAGATTAACACGGCTGTGTTTTTGAATTGTAGTAACTTGTGTGCATTAACTTTCAGTATGTTTGCCCTCATCCAGTGCCATTACTGACAGCACACACTGGTTTGGCACTGAAATAGCATCCTTGGAATTAGATGGCAAGGAAAGTTAAGGGCAATACCACACTGCATTATTATAGCACTATTATTCCACTTTTAACTGCTATGGCTGCCTCCTGTGGCATCCTGGGACTTCACTAAACTACAAACCCCAGAATTCCACAGGAAGCAGCCATAGAAGTTGAAGTGGAATAATAATATTGGCCATAGGTGTCCTCATACTGGTGAATAGTAAAAATAGTAAAATATTGGCTTTCCCACTGGTCTACATACAAAAGTCAAATGGATTCAAGAGTTTTATCTTATAAAAATATTGGTAACAGGATGGCATCACCCAGTGCTTATGAGGGCAGAAGGTTAGTTTTGTAGGTGTAATGCTAGCCAAATGGCATACTTAGTGCTGTCCTGCCATCATCTCACTGCCACTCTTTGGCACTCCTCAGGATCTGCCACCTGAGGCAGCCGCCTCAACCTCCCTGTGCCTCATGGAGGTAGGATTGGTTTTGATTTCAGACACCAGACTGCATGGCAGGGACAGAACACCAGATGTTATACAATTCTTCTCCTGCTCCTCTTAACCAAATCTGAACTTTGTTTTCTCTTCAGTTTCTGATTGGTATTCAGCTGCAACTGCTGAGAAGGAAGAGAGAGAAAATTCTGGTATATAAAGCAGATCTAGAAAAAGAAAGCCAATACTTGTTCGTAAGTGTCACAGTTCCTGGGATGGCTTTAACTAATACATTGATTTAATTGTAATCAAATTCTAATTGTTAATAAAAATATTACATTATAAAGATACCGTTCAAATGCAAGATGAAATGGAGAACAACCAAAAGTTGTAAGGATTGACTGAATGACTATTATTTTATGGCCTTGCCCACCACAAAAATATGATCCTGTTTATTTTGTCTTGATTATATCCTTCCTTTCCATGAAAAAGGGGCTCAAAATGTGTTCTAACAGCACCTGTAAATCCTGATTTATTTATTTTTTTACTGTATTCCCCAAAACAGATCAGTGTATTTTGCATGTTATTTCAATTCTATGATTCTATGATTCTATTTCTCCAAGGTCTGTTAAAAAGAAGGAGCTACAGTTACCCTTACATTAAGAATTATAGATAAGACTTTTAGATAGCTAGAAACATTATATGTATGTATGCTTATTCCTCTTATAAATTACACATGAAATTAAATCTATGAAAAATTAATAGCGTTACATGCATGTGTAACCCTTTTATTATTGGTTTGGCTGATTGTGTGGGGAAACCCAAAAGATGGGGCTGTAGCTACCAGCCGAGTTGAGAAAGAAAGGGAGAACTGGAGAGGAGCTGCAGTTGCTAGGGCTGAGGAGTATACCCTTTTAACCTGAATAAGATTGTGGAATTTTTTGTTATTTAGAGGGAACAAAAAAGCCATTGCAATTCTAGGCTGCATCAATAGGAGTATAGTGTCTAGGTTGTGATAATGTATAGATCTCAAAAACCTAGGTCAACTTATCCATGGGTCAATATAAATACTATACGTTAACTCTTATTAAAAAGGGAATCCTTCCCTGGTGAAAGGCAAGAGTGCAATCTGACCTGGAAGCATTGAGCTCCCACTACTCTCTCTTCCATCCAGCCTTTAGTGTGAGCCAAAACATTTATGCCTGCCATAATTTTGTAGGTTCTTCGGGATTGTTTTCCTTTGCTTCATCATTTAGAGCCTTTTTTGCATGTCCCTAAACTGTAACCTTGACTTATCCAAGTGACATATCAAAATCCATAATCTTGCCTCCAATACCTGCCCTCGACTTATACATGAGGTCGACTTTTAGTTGAGTTTATACGATATCTTTTATTATTTATGTATAACCTTCTGGTATCTGTAAGGCTAAAGGGTGCTTTTAAAATATCTTTTAAAATAAAAGAAATCATAATGAACCCCTTAATGCTGCGAGAGGCTATAATACAAAGGCTGGCCTCTTATTCTTCTCCATCTGTCTGTTGCAGAAATTAACAGAAACTGAGAGGCAGAAGACAGTGGCTCAGTTCCAAGAAATACATAGGTTTCTGGAAGAGCAAGAGAAGCTCCTACTGGCCCAGATGGATGAAGTGGAGAAGGAGATTGCAAGACAAAGGGAGGAGCACGGGGCCAAGCTATGTGGGGAACTTGCTTCTGTTGAAGAAGTCATCCAGGAGCTTGAGGAGAAAAGGAAACAGGCAGCTAGTGAACTCCTGAAGGTAAAACAACGGCAGAAGCAGCCATAGTTCCTCTCTAGGATCAGGCTGAAATCCAAGATTTGGGAGTCTTACTACAAGAACTGAAAGTGCCCACTTAAGGAAATGGTAACCAGTTCTCTTCCATATAGGAGTGCTGGTTATAATAATAATAATAAATAATAAAAAATTTATTTATATACCGCCCTTCCTATGATCAGGGCAGTACACAACAAATCACGACAAATACAATACATCTTTAGATACAGAAAGACCATTTCTTCCTATATGAGTCTATCTGATCTTTGGAAGAGGGTTTTCTCTTGGTCCCACCACTATCATAGGTACCTAGTTGCCTTCTAAAGCTGTGTCTGCACTGCAGAATTATGCAGTTTGAGTTTGACACCACTGGATCGGTTTGAGTTGGTGAGTACCGATGATGTGGACAAGATCCTCGGAAGTGTTCAGAAGACAACTTGCTCTCTCGATCCCTGTCCCTCCTGGCTAGCGGCCCGGGGGGACCGGCTGTGACTTTATTGTTACGCCGGATTATTAATACATCCTTGAGGGAAGGGCAATTTCCATCGGATTTAAAATTGGCCATTGTAAAACCTTTATTAAAAAAGCCCTCCCTCGACTCCCTGGTACATAACAATTATCGGCCAGTTTCGCTGCTGCCATTCTTGGGGAAGGTGATCGAGAGGGCGGTTGCAATCCAGCTTCAGGCGGTCTTGGATGAAACGGATTATCTGGACCCATTTCAAACTGGCTTCCGGGCGGGTCACGGGGTCGAGACGGCCATGGTCGCCTTGGTCGATGATCTCCGTCTGGGCATCGACAGGGGAAGCGTGTCCCTGTTGGTGCTCTTGGACATCTCAGCGGCTTTCGATACCATAGACCATGGTATCCTTCTGGGGCGCCTGGCGGAGGTGGGAATCGGGGGCACTGCGCTCCAGTGGTTCCGGTCCTACCTCTCTGGGAGGTCCCAGATGGTGCAGCTGGGAGACGTGTGCTCCGATGAGAGGGCCCTTATAACTGGGGTCCCTCAAGGAGCCATTCTGTCTCCCATGCTATTTAACATTTACATGAAACCGCTGGGAGAGATCATCCGGAGACATGGGGCGCGGGGTTATCAGTACGCTGATGATACCCAAATAGTCTTCTCTATGTCTCCGACTGATGCAGTGACCGAGGATGGCGTCTCTCCTCTCGTGGCCTGTCTGGAGTCAGTAATGGGCTGGATGAGGGAAAACCGACTCAGACTGAATCCAGAGAAAACGGAGGTACTTGTGATAGGTTCCCCTGGTCCAGGAATGGCGGTGGTTCCACCTGTCCTGAACGGGATCACGCTTCCTGTGAAGGACTCCGTGCGCAGTCTGGGGGTGCTTCTTGACTCGTTGCTTCACCTGACTGCTCAGGTGAATGCGACGGTCAAGAGCGCCTGTCATCAGCTTCGGCTTATTCGCCAGCTGCGCCCATACCTGGCCCAGAGGGACCTTGAAACAGTGGTACACACTCTGGTAACCTCGAGACTGGATTTCTGCAATGCACTCTACATGGGGCAACCCTTATACCAAACCCGGAAGCTCCAGATGGTACAGAATATGGCAGCCAGGCTGGTTACTGGCATGGCCAGGGCCAGCCACATTACACCTGTGCTAAAAGATTTGCACTGGCTGCCTATTCGCTTCCAAGCACAGTATAAGGTGTTGGTAATGACCTATAAAGCCCTAAATGGCTTGGGCCCAGGATACCTGAAGGACCGCCTCTCCCCGTACATTCCGCCCCGCACCCTCAGAACGTCTGGGCAGCAATTACTTAGGGCTCCAGGGGCCAGGCTTACCTCAACTATGAGGAAGTCATATTCCATCGCGGCCCCGGCCCTATGGAACACGCTGCCCACTGAGCTCCGCTCGGCCACCTCCCTGGCCCAATTCAAGAGGGATTTAAAAACTTTCCTCTTTCATGCTGCATTCCTCGCCTAATTAGCCTCCCTCCTCTTTCTGGCAAGAGGACTGGCTAATGGGGTTTTAAGTGTTTTTATTATGTGTAATTATTGTTGTTGTATTTTAATTTATTGTAATTTTGGTTTACTGCTGTGTTGTATAGTGTTGTTGTTGTTTTTGTTATGCTGTGCACCACCCTGATCTTTGGAAGGGCGGTTATATAAATAAAATTTTTATTTATTATTATTTTATTAACCACCATGGCTTAATACTGAGGAATTCTGAAATTTCCAGTTTTGTGAGATAATTAGTATTCTCTCTTAGAGAGTTCTGGTGCCACAACAGACTACAAATCCCACTCTCTAAAGAGTGGCTCACTCCTTGCATGCCGTCTCCTGAGTTTCCTCTTCTCTTTTTCCCTTTCTTTAGGATGTGCAAAGCACGTTGCAGAGGTATGTAGATGCCACTAATTTCCTTTCACTGTCTGTGATGCTGGAGAGGGTGTGATCTGCATGTAAAGGCCATAGCTCTTCAGGTGCTTAGCTGAGAGAATGAGGACTCCATACCTCCCAGCATTTCACAGATAAAAATGAAAACACTGCTTTACAATTGTGTCCTGTTTATTATGACTACCAGTATTGCTGCCAAAGGATAATTACTTTCCCCACACTTTGTCAATATCTCATATATTTTTAAAATACTGCTAGAATCATAGAATCTTGGAGCTGCCAGCATCCACGAGGGCCATCTCTTCCAACCCCCTTGCCATGCAGGAACACATTATTACAGCACTCCTGAAAGATTGCCATCCAGTGTCTGTTTAACCATCTCAAAAAAAAAGGTCTTTACACCAATACTGAGGATCTCCTCTTCATTACACCCTTAGCCTTGTTCTGTGTCTGAGGCTTTCCTACACCTTTCTTCTCCCCAGTTCCTGTATTTTGACTCACTGCAGAATTTTAGATTATATTTATGGTGGATTAACACTGTTTTTCTATACTAGGAGAGAAGTGAAGGAAGCAATACTTGAGATTCCAGTGGTTTTCTCTCCGGAGCTGAAGTGGAGGATCTGGGACTTCTGTGATCTAAATCCTTTTTTCAATGGCATCATGGAGGAATTCAAAAGTAATGGAATACTGTAATTCAAAAGCATGGCTGCACAGGTGTTATATTTAGAATAGTTGTATTGGTTCAAAATTGGACATACCAGACTCATAATTGAGCTTTCATGGAAAGAAACCCATTTGCTGGTGGGAATAAAATGTTGTACCTCATGCCAGGAATTGCCAGAAAATATTCTGGGACATGTGAAACGTTTTTTGGATATTTTAAACAGCCATGAGAGCTAGTGACACATATTACAACCTGACACATTTGCCCCATCTGGAGGAGCCCTGCCTTGATTCTTTGACAGTACATTTTTGCCCTTTTATTGCAGGGTTTTGGAACTTGTGGCCCATTAGATCAGAGGTAGGTGAAGTGTGCCCTCCAGATGCTACTGGACTGTAATTTCCAGAGTTTCTTCCCCGTGGCTATGATGGCACTATGGCTCATGGGAATTCCTGTCCAACAACATATAGAGGGTCATACTTTGGATGTTGTTAAACCTCTATTCTTGCCACCTCATTGTTCTAAAGATTTAACCGTTCCAATTTTACTTAAATTTCCACTACACTGGTGCCTCGGGATACGAAATGATCGGGTTACGAAATTTCCGGGATACGAAAAAGTTGGATTGGCAAAAACTGTTTCGGGTTACGAAATATTTTTCGGGTTACGAAATTCATTTCGGCGCGAAATTCAAATGCTGCAAAGTGCAGCTATAGGCTTTCCAGTGCTAACGGAAAGCTTTCGGGTTACGAAATTTTCGGGTTACGAAAGGAATGGCGGAACGAATTAATTTCGTAACCCGAGGCTGGAGCACATGTTAGAATATGAGCCAAATTATTTCCTTTGCATCTCTTAAAAGATTGGTGTTACATTGCTTACCTTCCAGCTCTTTGGTATGATTATTAAGTACAGTCAAAATGAGAAAAAGAAAAAGAATTCTGCTTGGCATTGCAGATTAACTATGTTGGCAGACTTTGGGGTTTTCCTCCAGTACCTTCTAGGCTGTATCTGCACCTCATAAATAATGCACTTTGACACTCTTTTAACTGCCATGGCTCAATGCTATGGAATTCTGGATTTTGTAGTTTGTTGCAGCACCAGAGCTCTCTGACAGAGAAGGCTAAATATCTCACAAAACTACAGATCCCAGAATTCCATAGCAGGGAACCATGGCAGTGAAAGTGATAGCAAACTGCATTTTATTTCTACGGTGCAGATGCACCCCAAATCCAATAAAAATACAGTTCATTTCAGCTTGTGGTACAGGTTAAGTATCCCTTATCTGGCATACTGGAGACCAGATGTATTTTGGAATAATTGTATTTCCATATACATGCATAATTGAGAAGGGATCCAAGTCTAAGCACAACATTCATTTATAATTTATATAGAACTCATATATAGTATATATAAACTGAAGGGAATTTTGTACAGTATTTTGAATATTTTTGTTCACGAAACAAATTTCATGTACATTGAACCATCTGATTTTGGATCTTTGGATAAGGGATGTTCAACCTATACTGTGATTTTAAGTAACCTCTCAAGGGCCTTGGAGAGTCTTGTGTCTTTGCTTGGCCTTTGCCTACAACATCCTTTTAGTTATACTTTTCCTTGTTGAAAAGTTTTCTCTTTACATCTTGGTGAGAGGTGTCAGCCTATGGACACTCCAGAATTTTGACTGGAATTCTATCTACATTTCCCTAGGAAGTAAATTGCATGGGACACAATGGGGTGTGCTGAGTAAACATGTGTATGAGTAAGCAAGAATAGGATTCCTCCTCTCTCTTATTTCTGTCAACTTTTACTTTGTTGAAATGAGAAAACAAAACCTTATGAAATGCTTTTTTGAGGGGAAAAGTTATTGTAAGCATGACATAGTGTCCTTAAGCTTTACAGTTTTTTGTTTCTTTGTTTGTTTCCTCAGAGGCTCTCTTGCATGGACAACAGCTGGAAAAAGGTAAAATTCTAGAGTGGGACTAAATACATCAGTTGGAAGGTATCTGGCCAGAATATCCATAGTTGGTTGTCATTAGAGTTAAACAATTTTCTTCTCCACGTATTGGAACCAACAGTAGATTAACTATGAATGGGTAGTGCCTTGAGTGTTGGACTATGACTGTGGAGACCAGAGGTCAAATGTCATTTGACAATGTTTGGGCTTCTCAGATATTCAGTGATGGACCATAATCACTCAGATGGAAGGAGGTGATGATGGACTTCTCTCTGCAGAAATAGACATATGCCACATTCATCTCTGTGTATAATTGATCACTCACAGGCCTACTGAAGCTCTTTCAGATGGATCTAAAGAAATATGAGTTCTTGTCATATAGCTCTTTGGCTTTTGCTGGATGTTGTCACCTCCGTGTCCGTTGGTTCCCTTGTTTTGAGGCAATGTTTGTAGCAATTTATTGAAACTGCACTGGGGGTATTCCAAAGTTTTTGTTTTTAAAAACCAAAACAAAACAGGGCTTGGTTGGCTCAGGTGGTCTTATGGTTTGAAGAACAAATTTTCTCCTCTCCAAATTATAAAAAGGATCTGAAGACATTATGTGCATATGTTTTTTGTGGTTTGCATTTGCTTTCGGTAAATAATTTGGACAACAGGACAGTCAGGGTCTACAAATTTTTTAAATAAAAGTCACCGTAGTAACAGTTATAAGAAATAAATTCTACTGCTGGTAGAGAGCAGCCAAAGGAGAAAAACATCTCAGTCACAAACACATTATTATTACTATTATTATTATTATTATTATTAATAATAATAATAATAATAATATTCTGCTTTCCCCCCACAGTTGGAACACAAAGCAGCTTACAAATTAAAAAATAATACAATTAAAGCATATAAAAGTGGACATTAAAATAGAATTGAACTAGAACTAGTATAGTATTAATGCATTAATACACTGAAGTCTTGCACTTTTGCTTTTATGTTGTGTACTGGCAAGTCATTTCCAACCTATGATGGACCCTAAGGAGTTTTCTTGGCAAGTTTTTTCGGAGAGGTTTGCCATTGCCTTCCCCTGAGGCTGAGAAAGTGTGACTTGTCCAGGGTCACCCAGTGGATTTCGTGGTTGAGCTGGGAACTGAACTCTGTTCTCCAAAGTCATAGTTAAACACTCAAACCACTACGCCATACTGAGAGGTAATTCCTGTTGAGGCTGAGGAGGACATAAGTCAGCCCCTTACTGATTGCTGTTTCTCTTTTGTCATCTCCTTGAACCCCACCAGCAAATGTGACTTTGGATCCAGACACAGCTCATCCCCAGCTCATCCTGTCTGAGGACTGTAGGAGTGTGAGATGGGGACACAAAGTTCAAGACCGACCCAAGAATCCTGAGAGGTTTGATGTACGTGCGTTTGTGCTGGGACGTGAAAAATTCACAACAGGCAGACATTTCTGGGAGGTGATGGTGGAAGGTGAGGAAATATGGGCTGTAGGTGTGGCCAGAAAGTCTATGATGAGAAAAGGACTTGTGGAGTTTGGTCCTGAGGAAGGCATGTGGGCTGTGGGGAAGTGGAATGGCAAATACTGGAGTATAAAGCCTCCCAATAACCCAGTTCTAAGCCTGCGAAAAGAACCCACAAGGATCCGAGTGACTCTGAATTATGGAGGACAGCGTGTTGCTTTTTTTGACGCAGTTACTGGAGACCTCCTTTATGCATTCTCAGCAACATCATTCTCTGGAGAAACCCTCCATCCTTATTTTTATGTGATCAGAAAAGCTTGTCTAAGAATCTTTTCTTCAGGCAACTAGATTGGTCCAAAGTAGCATGTAGTCTCATAACACCACTCCTTGTATTTGTGTGATTTTGCAGATCGTTGTCACCCTCATGTCTGCTCATTCCATTCATTGGGGAGTGGGGGCTCATTGTAGCAATATCTTGAATCTGGACTAGTTTGCCAAAATTCATCATATGCAAGGTTGACAATCAAGAAGTAGCCATTAACAACTTTATGTCCTGCATAAGTACTAAATGGAAGTGTTGATTTCAGTTCACTTACCTGTATTTTTCTCTGTAAAGTTAATATACTGTTCACATTAATAAACTTATGTAATGCACAAATTTCTGCCTTTATGAAGGGCCCTGGATCCCATATTTATCAGCCAGTCTCTGACATTTCGTTTTTCGGCAGGTTCTGGAACATGTGGTGGTCTCCCATCTCAAGGGCTTTCTGGATGAGATGGGTTATCTAAATCCATTTCAGTCTGGCTTCAGGCCTGGATATGAGATAGGGACAGCTCTGATCATCTTGGTTGATGATTTATCCTGGGAACTGGAAGGAGGACCGTGTCCCTATTGACTCTGCTGCTCCTCTCAGTCACTTTTGACCATGGTATCCCTTTGGGCTGCCTCTCTGGGATATCAATAGCAATAGCAAGTACATTTCTATACAGCTTATTAGTGCACTTAAACACTCCCTAAGGAGTTTACAATGTGTAAGCGTATAGCCCTGAACAAGCTGGGTACTCATTTTAGTGACCTCGGAAGGATGCAAGCCTGAGTCGAGCCAGAGCCCCTGGCTGGCTGGTATTGAATTCACAACCGTGGTTTGTGAGTGAGTGGCTGCAGTACAGGCATTTAACCAATGCACCACCAGGGATAGGACTTGGAAACACTGTTATGCAGTGCTTTCAGTCTTTCTTGGAGGGGGAAAATCAGAAGATGGTGTTGGGGGACTTCTATATGATGACCAGGCCAATTTAGCCCCCTTCTGATTTAACATCTACATGGACTTTATCACACGGGGAAAATTGGAAGGTTAACCGAAGGTTAATTCAGGGCCATCCAAGGTATTTCACGTAATTTCACAAGAAAATATCAAATGATGCCACAGGCAATACAAACGCAATCACGAGTCATTCAAGGAATGAATGAAGAAGCCCATGGGTATGTACTCGTGATGATTTCATTCGCATTCACACTGCTTTCTCTTTTGGATGGATGCTGGGTTTGTCTTTGTGTGTGATGAGCTAGTACGTAATTTCGTACATTTTTGCATTGGCCTCACTTTCTTCTTCTTTCGGAATGGTGATGCATTCCTCTGTGTGAAAAAGTCCCATGAAACCCTGGAAGAGATCATCTGGAGTTTTGTTGTTTGGTGTCACCAAAATGCTGGTGAAGCCCAACTCTATCACTCCTTCCCATCTGATTCCAAGAAAGTTATATTGGTACTGAACCAATTTTTTTGTCAGTAATAGGCTGGATGAGGGCAAACAATCTGAAACTTAATCCAGTCAAGACAGAGGTGCTCCTGGTCAATCGTAAGGCAGATCAGGTAATAGGGATCCAGCCTGTGTTGGATGGGGTTACGCTCCCCCTGAAATCTCAAGCTCACAGCTTGGCTGTGCTCCTGGACTCAGCTCTGAGCCCAGGCTTCAGCAGTAGCCAGGAGTACATTTGCACAGCAAAACCTAGTGCGCCAGCTGTGCCCATTTCTTGAGATATATGATCTGGCCACGGAGGTACATGCCTTGGTTACATCCCGTTTAGTCTACAGTAACACACTCTACATGGGGCTGCTTTGGAAACCGTTCAGAAACCATCGAGTCAAGAATGCTGTGGCCAGAATGCCTAGTGGGGCAAGTTATAGGAAGCATATAACTCCCTTGCTAAAACAGCTTCATTGGCTACCAATTTGTTTCCTGGCACAATTCAAAGTGCTGGTGATGACTGACAAAGCTCTATACAGCTTAGGTCCAGACTATCTGAAAGACCATATCTCATCATATGAACCTCCTGGAGTTCTAAGATCTGGAGGAGAAGGCTTTCTCTTGGTCCAGTCACCATCATTTAGTGTTGGGGCAGGACTCTGGGGTTCAGATCCTTGCTCAGCTATTGACTTCCACAGGGTGAGCTTGGCCAAGTTGCACGCCCTTTCAGCCTAAGAGAAAAGCACTTGCAAACCTCTGGAGAAACTTTACCAAGAAAACTGATGCAGGTTGATTCCCCACCACCCCAGGACAGGACAGGACAGATTAGGAGGCCATGCTGGTGAATCAATGATCCAACTTTATTGAAGGAAATGCATTTCTGCCTCTCATCCTGACACACCAGAATCTGAACAGAATGAAAGCCCTAAGCTCAAGGCCTGAACAGACTAATATAGTTTTCTAAAAGTTGTCAAGTCACTCTTCCATTATGTATGTGCTGAAGTAATTTTCCATGAAACTAAATATTTCTGACCAGTGGGTTGGTTATCTCCCAGGCTAGGGATCAAATGGGTTGTCTACCATTTCTTTTATTGTAAAGAACCAATTTCTCTTACCCTTCTACCAGGAAGCCCAAACACACTTCTTCTAGAGCAGAAGAAATATGCTGGGTATAATAATTGCTTGTCAATCTGTTTTTCTTTTCTCTAAAAGCTGAAGCATACATTCAGATAGGTAAAGCTTAAATTTTATTAAGTTAACCCAAGTGCAGCCATTTTAGATCTTCCTACAAAACTTCCAACAAAATCTTCATATAAAGATACTGCAAGGCACAGCCTTCAGAACATCATAAAGGATTATGAGGCTCTGAGTAGGAAGCTGATAAATCTGGATGCACAGGTTGCCCTCTCATCTCTTCTCCCAGTTGAAGGACATGGTCCAGGAAGGGAGAGGAAAATAGCAGATGTGAATAACTGACTCCGCAGTCGGTGCCACCAAAAATGATTTGGATCTTGGATCATGGTCTGCGGTTCCATGAGGACCTCTGGCAAGGGATGGGATGTAACTCACGTCAGTTGGCAGAAACATTTTTGCCAATAATCTCAAAAATTTGATCATGAGGGCTTTAAACTGAGTTATAGGAAGGAGGGAGACAGTAGGCAGGAGTTCATCAAGGGCTGGTGATAATAGTCAAATGGTTATAGAAGGAACAAGGCAAATAGTGCATGAACCCAACAGTGGGAGGTAGAAAACTTTACACAGGCAGATAGGAGGGAGAACCCATGGTTTTCAATGTCTCTACTGTTACCCATGCTGCTCCATATAAATTTTGGTATAAATGATAGCCCTTAATGACCCCTAGATGAACTCTAATAGCCTGTCCACCATTGCCAGCAAGGCATGAGGACATGTACACACACTCCTGAGGGGCACCCACATTATCATTCTAGATAGTCAGTCGCAAATGGGATTATCATATGGCCAGGAAGAGCAAATGTTTGCCTTACCTGAGCCTCTTACCTCCTCCCCAGGTCTGTTGTCTGAGCAGCTTAAGACAATCAGACAGACATCCAGGTGAAAAGAAAGTCATCAAACACCTCTTGTTCCCCTTGTCAAACACCTTTGCCACAGGCAAGATTTTGCCATTAAAAAGCCCAAACTTTTGCTGCTCAGCGTGCCACTCTAAAGGTCTACTTACCCCACGTCAGTCAGACCTAGGTTTTGGTAGCCAGCATTTCTGCTCAAACCCAGGTTGTGGAGCATACTTGTCCCACAAACCCACCTCCCATTCGCTTCCCGGAGGAAGTCTACATTCTGGTACGTATCACCATTAGAAAGCCTTAAACCTTTTCTAAACCACAACCCTGATTTTTCCGAATCTTGAATGCATGTGAGGGTGTATGCGCGGTGAATGTGTTTTCCCCTATTTCAATAAATTAGACATCTAGTTATTAAATCCGTCTCAGCTCTATTTATTGGAACACCCTGGTCTCTTGATATAAAAATGAGGAGGGTGATCTCTTAAGGTCATCGTAGCCAGCCCCCTCTTGCAATATTGAGCTAATAACAATAATAATAAAATTCCCCTAAACAGACCCTTGGCTACACTACACTAATGCACAGAGCATGAGAAATAAGCAAGATGAATGTGACCTCCTAGCATAACAAAGCAAATATGATATAATAGGCATCACTGAAACGTGGTGGGATGAGTCCCATGACTGGAATGTAATAATACAGGGGTATAACCTTTTAAAGAGAAATAGACCAAACAAGAAAGGAGAAGGAATAGCTTTATATGTCAGGGATGTCTACATATATGAAGACATCCAGGACTTAAATCCTGGAAGTCAGGTGAACAGCATCTGGATAAAAATTAAAGGGAAGGGAAACAACATGGATGTTATTGTGGGACTCTGCTACAGATCTCCAAGTTAGATGGAGGAATTGAATAATGCCTTTCTAGAACAAATGACCACACACTCAGAAAGGAGAGATGTAGTACAGATGAGTGATTTCAACTACCCTGATATTTTTTGAAATGAAACTCAGTCAAAACAATAAGGTCTAGCAAATTCCTTACTTTCCTGGAAGACAATTTCATTGTCCAAAGGGTGGAAGAGGCAACAAGGAGATCAGCTATTTTAGATCTGATCCTAACAAACAAGGATGACCTGGTCAATGGAGTGCAAGTTGTGATCATGTTCACTTTGAGTTTGTTATACAGTGTTTAAATGAATTACAGTGGTACCTCGGGATACGAAATACCCAGGTTACGAAATTTTCGGGATACGAAAAAATCCCATAGGGAATCATTGTTCCGGGTTACGAATGTTTTTTCGGGTTACGAAAAAACTTTTGGTGCTTTTTTCGGCTTTTTCGCACGGAATCGCGGCTTTTCCCCATTAGCGCCTATGGCAATTCGGCTTACGAAGGCTTTTCGGGTTACGAAAGCGGCCGCGGAACGAATTAATTTCGTAACCCGAGGAAGCACTGTAAAGTCTCCAGGACCAGATGAACTACTTCCAAGGATATTAAAATGTAGGAGCTTATCGCTTGAGCAAATAAGCCAGCTTACCTCTTCCGGCTTCAGTTCTGGAGCCGGGATGCCCCTGGATGTTATCACACCTAAATTGCCACAAATCTAGGCAGGATGCCGCCACCCAGATGCATCCTGGGTCAAAGCTTTGCTCAGCTCAGCTCAGCTCCCTGACTGAATGAGGTTTTAACCTAGGATGCATCCAGGCAGCAGCAGCCTGCCTAGATTGGTGGCGATTTAGGTATAATAACATCCGGGGGTATCCCAGATCCAGAAATGAAGCATGAAGAGGTAAACTAGCTTATTTTCCCAAGCAATAAGCTCCGTAATATCAGAGCCATTGGCAAGAATTTTTGAGAACTCCTGGAGAACAGGAGTAGTCCCAGCAGACTGGAGGAGGGCAAATGTTGTCCCCATTTTGAAAAAGGGGAAAAAAGAGGATACTAACAATGATCGTCCAGTAAGTCTGATCTCAATTCCAGGAAAGATTCTAGAGAGTCTGTGAACGTTTAGAAAGCAATGCCATTATCACAAAAAGTCAACATGGGTTTCTGAGAAACAAATCATGCCAGAGTAATCTGATCTCCTTTTTTGATAAAATTATCAGCTTGGGAGACAAAGGGAATGCTGTAGATGTAGCATGTGTCGATTTTGGTAAGGCCTTTGACAAGGTTTCAGATTACATTCTTGCAAAGAAGGTTGTAAAATGTAGGCTAGACAAAATAACTGTTAAATGGATTTGTAATCGGTTGACTGGCCAAATCCAAAGGGTGCTGAGCAAATGGTTCATCTTCATCCTACAAAGAAGTGACCAGTGGGGTCCCACAGGGTTCTGTCCTGGGCCCAGTGCTGTTCAACATCTTTATCATCAACTTGGATGAAAGAATAGGGGACATGCTTATCAAATTTGCAGATGACACCAAATTAGGAGGAGGATAGGATCAAAAATCAAGAAGGCCAGAATAGATTAGAAAGCTGGGCCGAAGCTAACAAAATGAATTTCCACATGGAAAAATGTAAGGTACTGCACTTAAGGCAGAAAAATGAAATGCATAGATATAGGATTGGGAATACCTGGCTGAAGGAGACTACATGTGAAAGGGATCTAGGAGTCTAAGTAGACCACAAATTGAACATTAGTCAACAGTGTGATGCGGCAGATAAAAAGGCCAATGCAATTTTATGCTGCATAAATAGAAGTATTGTGTCTAGATCAAGGGAAATAATAGTGTCACTCAGTTCTGCTTTGGTCAGGCCCCACCTGGAATACTGTGTCCAGTTCTGGGTTCCACAATTCAAAAAGGATATTGAAAAATTGGAGCATGTCAAGAGGAGAAATTGACACAGTTTAGCATATTGAGGAACAACTTGATTCTCTGACAAGCCTCATGCAGTATTGAGCAAGTGGCTGACAAATCTTTAACATTACTCTTAATACCTTTTGCATGTTTGGGAGAACATGAGGACCAGGGATGAGAACGGAAAACTTCTATTTTCAATATATGGACAGGTTGCTCACCTGTAACGGTATTTCTTCGAGTGGTCATCTGCAAATACATACAAATGAGTTGTAGTGCACCTGCGCAGTGCTGCTCGGAAACTTCTGGAATCACTGGGCAAAGTTAACTTTGCAACTTTTTGGTGGTAGCTCTGCCCATCCCCTGCCTTCCCGCTCTTTCCCCAGTTCTGAAATTTATGCCGCGTAAGCGACATAGGAATGAGCCATTGTTGAGCAGAACACTGAGGGGAGTACAGGCGGGATTTGTATGTATTCGCAGATGACCACTCGAAGAAATACCGTTACAGGTGAGCAACCTGTCCTCCTTCGTGGTCTCTGCGAATCATACAAATGGGGTAGACTGACAAGCTTCAGTCAGTGGTGGAGGGAGTGTCATGACACCAAAGTTAGGTTCAAATAAAGCTGTATTTATTAACACAATAAAACCTTTGAACCAAACTGTGTTTGTTGTATTTTATACCATAATAAATAGTACTTCACGTCATCAACCACAATAGGATTACATTTTCAAACACATTCAAGTCATAAGGCACAAGTGTAAACCAGGTCAATCTTGTGTAAACAATGCCAGCTCTGGCAAGAAGACATTCACTGTCAGCATTTTGACAAATAAGACATTCATCAAGGTGTCATTATCAAGCATGTAAAAGCAGTTCCAAGGCAGAAATAACTTGGAACACAACGATGTCAACAAGAGAATGCAGTTCAAAATCAATATAAACCTGAAGCCAAAGGCTGCATCCCATGTTACCCTGGTGTTCAGCCTGTAATGTTTGATGAAAGTCAAGAGCTGGGACCAAACAGCAGCGTTATAGACATCCTCCAAGGGGACCCCAGTCAAAAAAGTGGAGGATGTCGCTACCACCCTAGTTGCATGGGACCGAATCCTGGCAGGGAGAGGTCTGCCCGACCAGAGGTGTATGGTACCAACCACCCATTTGGAAAGCCTTTGCGCAGTCACAGGTAGTCCCTTTTTCGGTTCCGAATAGCACTGGACCAGTCTCTCGGAACGGCTCAAACCTGCAGTTCTGTCCAAGTAAAAGGCCGGAGCCCTCTGAACGTCCAAGGTGTACAGTCAACGTTCATCATCAGTGGTCAGGTTCAAGGCCAGGATCGATAAAACAATGTCCTGACACATGTGAAAGGATGACACTACTTTAGGCAAAAAGGTAATGTTGGTACGGAGGACAACCGTATCCTTATGGAACCTAAAGAAAGGCTGATCCCTCCGTAAGGCACAGAGTTGGCCCGCACGGCAAGCAGAGGTGATAGCCACCAGGAAGGCTGTCTTCCAAGTCAGAAGCCTTAAGTCAGCTGTGGTCATGGGTTCGAAAGGCTTGGATTGCAAGCAAGACAGCACAGTGTCCAGACTCCACGCAGGTGTTGGTACTGAGACCGGAGGATGGAGGTTGTTGCAACCTTTCAGGAAAATCTTCCCAAGAGTGTACCTGAAAAAAGTAGGCTTGCCATCAAACTGATAATGAGAACAGATGGCAGAGAGATAACACTTGATGGAGGTGAGGCACAGCCCCGAATCCAGAAATGTCATCAGGAACTCCAGCATCACCAATGTCGACAAACAGGATGGAGAGAGGTCTCTCACAGAGAGAAAATCAGCATACTTATTTCATTTGGAAGCGTAGGACTTCTTGGTGGCCAGCTTCTGGGCCACCAGGATCACTGTCCGTACCGGAGCATGGAGAAAATCTAGGGACAGAGATTCCATGCCACCATCTCAATGTCTGGATGCCGAACCCGGCTGTTCTGGAGAGTGAGGAGGTATGGACAGAACTCGAGCCAGAGAAAAACCTCCTGGAAGAGGTGAAGCAGGGACTGAAATCATGGTTGTCTTGACCACCAAGGGATGATCAGGATGGCATCTGAACAATCTGCTGTTATCTTGGACACCACCCTAGGAACAGAGGGAAGGCATAAACATCTCTCCTGATCAAGTGAAGATGAACGTGTCTCTGAGGGAGTTGCCGTTGCACGCTCGGGAACAGAACAGTGGCTGTTGAGAGCGGTCGCAAAGAGGTCAACCTGAAGGGTTCTCCACCGACTGGAGAGGTCGTTGACCATCTCAGGATGGAGCCTCCACCTATGGCACACGGTGGAGGACCAGCTGAGCTGGTCTGCCAAGTTGTTTTCTTCTCCGGGCAAGTGGATTGCTTGGAGGAGAATCTGTCTTGGAATGCACCATTCCCAAATGTGGAGTGTGATGTTCAGCAAGGTCTGTGACCTGGTGCCTCCTTGTTTGTTGAGGTAGTACATGACCGTGGTGTTGTCCGTCAGAAGGAGTACTATCTTGTTGGACAAATTTGTCTCAAAAGCTCTCAGGGCTTTTTCCACGGCAAGCATCTCAAGGACATTGATGTGGAGAGCCTGTTCGGCCAGGGACCACCTATCTTTGATGAAAAGGCTTGATGTGTGAGCTCCCCAACCTTCCATGGATGCATCTGTGGTTAGGGTGACCTGAGGCTGAGGAGGCAAAAAAGGCATGCTGACGCAAACGTTCTGGGAGTCAAGTCACCAGCGGAGTGAGCGAGCAACTGGCCTCAGAACTGTGATCCACTTGGATGGGGGTGGGTGAGTCTGTCATTGCACTGAAGGCCAACAGGAACCATGACTGGAGGGGCTGAAACTGCAGCCTCACCCACAGGGTCATGAACATCATGGAGGCCATGTGTCCCAGGGCTATTTGGACATCACTGGCCCTCACCCGTCTATGAGCGAGACAAACTCTGACCGCAGCGCAGAGAGCTTGGAAACGGTCCGGAGGCAGATATGCAACACAATCTTTGGAATTGAGGACAGTGCTGATGAACCTGATTTGCTTGACTGGGGTGAGATGTGACTTCTCCAAGTTTACCACGAGCATTGTACTGGTACATGTCGGGACTGGCGGCAAAGAACAGGAACCTCTGGTGACTCTCTTGAATCCCAACGTGGAAGTAGGCGTCCTTCAAGTCGATCGTCACAGACCACAGGCCCTGGTGCAATATGGGCAGAATAGAGGCGAGAGTTACCACACGGAATCGAAGGTAGACCAAATAGGATCCAAGAGTTGCAGGTCTAAAATGGGTCTAAGGCCTCCATCGGTCTTGGAGACTGTAAAATATCTGGAGGAAAAACATGTGGGGGCTTGTGCATGATCCACAGGGGAAATTGTGCCCTTTGTTAAAAGAGTGTGTACTTCACCGAGAAGGGTGCCTGAGGGGGGAGTGGAAACAACAGTTCCAGTTGGAGGGAGCTCTTCGAACTCGAGGGCATAACCCCTACAACGATGTCAAGGACCCAAGAGTTGGAAGTCACAGTGGTCCAAGTGTTAGAGAAAATGTCACAGAAAGAGGAGCTGGAGGAAACGACAGAGCACGCAGCGACCCTTTAGGATCTCTTCTTGCCCTGGTCGGTATCCAGTTTATGGTAGTTCTTTCGGTAATGAGCAGGGGGCTGGTGGCAGCCTGAAGAAGAAGAGGACTGGAATGGGTAGCGCTGTCTCTGGTGCTCCTGTTGTTGGTATTGGCGGTCTTGTTGAAAGGGTCGCTGACCACCAAAACGCTTCCGAAAGTGGGCTGAGAAGGTTTGGACATACCGTGTTTCTTGGCAGCCACCTTCATACGGTATTTGAAGTTGAGGTGCTCAGCTGTCTCACGGTTAAATAAACCACCATCGTCGAACGGCATGTCCTCAATGGTGGCCTTCGCGTTCAGGTTTAGGTCCGAGGAACGAAGCCACACTTGTCTCCTCAAAACAGTGGCAGCCGCCATAGATTTTGAAGAACAGTCAGTGGAGTGTCGGTTTGAAGTTATTAGCCAACTCCCAATAGAGTGTGCCTCGTCTCTGATCTTCGCCAGGATGCCTTGGCTGTCATCCAGGACATCAGGGATGATAGGGGAGATCGTTTCCATCAAGCACTGTATGTAGGCCCCCATAGAGGCATTGTAGTTTGCAACTTTGAGTCCAAGAACAGAAGAGTCATAGACTTTCTTCGCCAAGAAATCAATTTGTTTAGCCTCCCAGTCCGCAGGGGACGTGGAAGTCTTCGGTGTGAAAGGCTGATGAGACCCCTTAACAAGAAGATTGGGATGGAGAAATCCAATATGAGGATTCAATTTTCCTAGTGGTGGGTGCCACAGAAGCCAGTGCGTCCCAAGAGCATTTGGCTATTTTCTCCAACGAAGGCAGCAAGAGAATGGAAGCTGGTGTCGAAACCTTGCCGTGGACCGGCCTCTCAATAGGGTCAGCAGCCTCATCCTCCATGTGAGTAATTTGAAGATCCAAGGCGTTGCCCATCTTGATGATGTGTTCTCCAAAGGTACGGACGTCATCGGTGTGAGATGAAGCACCTAGTTGGAAGAGCTCCTGGGGGGCATGTTGGGCACCCTCATCTGAGGAGTCCAACTCAGTGTGAGAAGCATGAGACTCTTCATGTTGAGACACGTCATGATCTGACTCTAGAATGTCATCAGTCATGACTGCTTGAGAAGATGAAGGCCGCGTCTGGGTGGAAGTGGCCACAGTAGGATGAGACCTCGGTACCAAAGATGCAGAGAGTATGGAAGCCGTTGGTGGTACAGTGGATCTTGCCATTAGTGGTACGGTGGATTTTCGGCCAAGGCGATGACGGACGGTATTGTGGCTGATAGAGACAAAATACTTGTCCATCTTGCTGTCATAGAAGTAGATGGATTCTTCCT
Organism: Sceloporus undulatus; assembly: GCF_019175285.1. NCBI lineage: Eukaryota > Metazoa > Chordata > Lepidosauria > Squamata > Phrynosomatidae > Sceloporus > Sceloporus undulatus. The sequence continues at coordinate 13,254,363 of NC_056523.1, forward strand.
CCTGAAGAAAACGAGGAGGCTGGTGCACCTCTGCCTGGTGGACCTGAACTTGAGGGACGGGTGTGGGAGACCAACGACTCTGAGAAGAGCCTCCACGGGGTGACATGGCTGGCAGAATGGCAGTGTCGCCCTCTTCATCAGAGACAAGGTGGAAGGCCAACATAGCAGGAGGGGAGGAGACTGAAGCCGAAACTGTCGTTCGACAAACCTGGAGAGAGTCGAGTTCGGCCAGTACCAACAAGTCCCGTCTGGATACCAAAGATGTGGCATGGTCCTTGGAACTGACCAAGCGCCCTCAGCAGTCTAGGCCTTTTTGGAATGAGAAGAGCCATAAGGAGAACCTTCACCTGAATCCAACATCCCTTTCCGGGACAGAAACGGCGGTGGCACATGGCTCAGTGCAGGAGCTCTGGGCCACAGAAACAGCAGTTGTAGGTACCGACTTCGAAGCAGCAAGTGCAGAAACGGAGCGGGAGGCTGATGGAGGCAAGAGAGTCTGTTGGTACAAGGCGGCCTTAAGGTGAGAGCCGCAATTCTTTCTGGCCTGGGAAGTCAAAGACTTGCAGAGGGCACAAGTCTTGGTGTTGTGACTCTCTCCGAGGCAGAGAAGGCAAGAAGAGTGGGGATCCTGTCTGGGGATCTTACCCACACACGACGCACTTTTTGAACTGAGCCGGAGACATCGTAAGCTGTAATCAAAATCAAAATCGAAGTCGAACAACATACAGATTGGTCAACAATACATGGGCAAATCAGATCAAGAATGGTCAAGCAAGTCAAGATTGAGATTTTCCAGAAAAACAAGCAGATTCCAGTAGCGAAATTCCTAAAGCTGGCCAGGAAGAAGAGACTCCTCTCTCCATAACTGTCATTTTCCGGCCTATGAGGGTGTTGACCAGGCAGGCCCAGCTCCATCAGGGCTAGCCTGGAAGAAGAGACTCCTCCCTCCATAACTGTTATCTTCCGGCCTGCGAGAGAGTTGACCAGGCAGGCCCAGCTCCACCAGGGCTAGCCTGAAGAAGAAGAGCCCTCCCTCCAGTCCATCTGCCTTGGTCCAGGCCTCAGAGGAAGAGAAGAATCTGCTGGACCTGATCCCCTCCCCTCACCATTCCCTTCTCCTTTTGTGTTGTGTCTTTTTAGATTGTAAGCCTGAGGGCAGGGAACCATCTGTTATCCCCTCTGCTCTGTTGCAAGCTGCCCGGATTCCCAGTGATTGGGTGGCATATAAATAAATCCTATTATTATTATTATTATTATTATTATTATTATTATTAAGCAGCCAACACAGTGGAAAGGATCTGGGGAAAGAGTGGGAAGGCAGGAGACTTATAAAAGATGGGCAGAGCTACCGCCGAAAAGTTGCAAAGTTAACTTTGCCCAGTGATTTCAGAAGTTTCTGAGCAGCACTGCACAGGCGCAGTACAACCCATTCGTATGATTCGCAGAGACCGAAGAAGATATATATATATATATATATATGGCAAATTTCATATTCATGATAGAATTTGAGATTTTAAAAAGAAATGTATATGAAAGACTTAAAAGTATGAGTTTTCTGCTCTTTACCTTATGATGCTTCCAGATGAACAGCTCCTAGTTTTTTCAGTGCTTCTCTATCTTTTTGTCCTTAATAGAATTCTTTGGAGTGAGGTGGATATGAAAAAAATGGAATCCCTTAAGACCACCCGCAAGGGAAGATCCAGTTTTTGCTTGCTGCTTCAGCTGTGGGGAAAGAAATTCCACCTCAACATTAAGAAGACATTCCTCATGGCCAGAGCTGTTTGACAGTGGAATATGTTCCCTTGGAGAGCAGTGGAGTCTCCTTCTTTGGAAGTTTTGAAGCAGAGGTTGGATGGCCATCTGTCAGGAGTGCTTTGACTGTCTTACTTTATGACAGGGTTGGTCTGGCTGGTCTTTAGAGTCTCTTCCAAATCAATGATTCTGTGGTGTTTATCAGACGAGCTCTTAAAGAGGTACTATTCCAGTGTGACTCCTCTAGCTGCCTCCTGTTGCATGCTGGGATTGGCAGTTTTAAGGAGGGGTATTTAGAATTCTCAGGCAGAGAAGTTCAGCTCCTTAAAACTGCCAATCCCAGCATGCAACAGGAGGCTGCTAGAGGAGTCACACTGGAATAGTAGCTCTTTAAGAGCATAGTGTGATAAACATCCATGACTCTTCTGCATAGACCTCTGTATTTTGAGGCAGGAGTTTACTAATTTCCAAGCCACCATGTCCTAGACTGCATCTTCGCCCAGGGGCTATGGAATTAGGGTTGCCATTCGTCAGGACCGGGGAAAATGTAGGACAAAATTTTCAAATGTAGGACATTTTTTTGTGTGCCCTACATTTGAATAGGAGCCTCGCTGAGAGGAGGCTTTCCCTCCCGGCCTGGGCCCCGGCCTCGCTGCGACGGCGGTGGAGCCCAAGCAACGAAGGAATCCTCCCCTCAGCCCGGGGCAATCCCGAGGGCGGGGGCAAACCGGGCCGGGACCATGCAGACCCGCCCCAAACCAGGAAAGTCCCGCCCCCTGGCGGGATATGGCAAGCCTATATGGAATGAAAGATGGGATACGACAAAGTCAGGGATGCCATCAGCAATACCAAAGAGGGACATGAAGGGATAAAGATGAGCTCTCCCCCAGGAGGAAGGCAAAGCAACCATGCCCCTACTGGAGGCGTTGGGAAAGATATGGTGGTGTTGCACAGATACTGAAACATCAGACCTATAGCACAGAAATCCAAGTTATGCACAGTAAAACATCTTTAGCCAAAGAATTCACTCCCAACTCAAGAACTGCACCACTGAGTCATTTGGTTCATGAGCAAACAGGAACAACTTTATTGATTAGAGCAGAAACTTTACAACCTCACTTAAAGATGAGTTTAACCATTGCAGAGCATGCACATTCATTTCCAGCTTTCCCACGTTTTCATTCTCAAAAGAGCTACACATAAGGGCATCAGTGTTAACAGTCAACAATGGCATGTTCATCAATATTGCAAGTGTTAGGATGCAGGAGCTAGCAAGTTGTCTCAAAATGGGAAAGGCAGAAACCCCAGGAATCATTGTTTCACTGCTTTGAGAAGGAAAAACAACATGCAAGAACTGGAGCAACAAACAGACCTACAAACAGGAAATTTTCTTCCATCTTTTTTTCCACATTAGTCTGTCATAAAGTCTAAGAATATGCAATTGAAACAACTGTATATTGTATATCTCTTGCCACCTGCCACCACTACATTTGTACTGTGGCCAGGTGTTCCTATCCTGGAAAGGCCACAGCTGCTGGACCAGTCAAAGCAGACTCTGGGCCATGGGATCCACTTGGGCCTTCAGTAAGAGATCCATGCATTTTCCTAAGCCATTCCTTCAATGGGGAGCCACAGCCTTCAAGACAGGCTATTTACCCAATTGCCAGATGTGAAAACCAGCAAACCAGACACAACATCTGCTTTACTGAGGTTCAGCTTCAATATATTGGCCCACATCTAGTCCATGATAGCATCCAGAGACTGGTCCAGCATCTGCAAAGCCCCAACTGACTCCAATGACCAAGAGAAGAAGAACTGAGTCTCTTTAGCATACTGATGGCATCTAATCCCCAAACCCCTAATGATTTCACCCAGTGCCTTCACACACAATTAAATAGCATGCGGAATAAAATGACCTCCTGGCACCCCACAGGTGCCATGGAGGTTTTCAATCTGTTATGTACCTAGATGAATGAATAAAGAAACCCCAACTTTACCACTAAAGTACCCCTTTGGGCCCTTATCAGACATAAAGCATTAATCTATCTTGAAAGCATTAATCTATCTTGCAGGATTCAGTGGCTTTGTGGTCTGCTTGTTTAGCTGCCTTAAGGACAAATTAGCAGGTGCCCTTTTCCCTGCACACTAAAGAAAGGAAGAAGGGTCTTTCCCATGAATGAGGCTCCAGAGAAAGTGTAGAGATGGTCTCCGGTGTCAGCATCATAAAAGGCCACCTGCCCCCCAGAACAGTTCAGAGACACTCGGATCTTCTCGGGTTCTCTGTTTGAAGACACAGGGGGGTAGTAAGGATGGTTGCTAGCCTTGTACTCACCTCCCCACTTCCCTATAGCCCAGATCCCCCCCTCAGGACCATAGGCAATGTCACCCTTTCTCTTCACCGACTTTCTAGAGACCCCTGCAAGCCAGTGTTGCTCCCTTCCCACACTGATCTCCCAGAAATGTCTGCCTGCAGTGAATTCCTCACATCCCAGCACACAAACATGTTTGCTGAACCTCTCCAGATGATCAGGCAGGTCTTGATATTGGTCTCCACATGTTACACTTTTCATATCCCCAGACAGGATCAGTTTGGAATGAGCTGTGTCTGGATCCAGAGTTACATTTGCTGTTGGGGGTGGAGGGATAAAATGAAGAAAAGAAAAAGAAGGATCATCAGCTGGGTGAATTACTAAGATACTGAATCTATTGCTGTTATTGTTGTTGTTTGCCTTCAAATCATTTCCAATTTGCATGGTTTTCTGAGGCTGAGAGTGTGTGACTCACCCAGTGGGTTTCCATGCTAGAATAGAGATTTGAACTCAGGTTTACACAGTCAAATTGATGCTCAAATCACTATGCCACACAGACTCTATGCACATTCATAATTTCAGGTCACTTTCCAATCAATAGGACTTGCATACACTGCAATCATTATTATTTTTAGTATATGTCCTCCTCCCCCCCTCTCCATATAGGCCCCAAAACTGCTTATATCATACACTGAAACAATACGGCTACAACTGTCTGAAATACAACAATTTTAAAGAACTATTAAATATTAATTTAACTCAAAAACATTAATTTTAAACAGTTAAAATCACATTAAAGGCTACCTGTTATGCTACCCCAACCAGTAGTTCCCTAACTTTGATCCTCCAGATGTTTTGCACATCGACTCCCAGAAACCCTAGTCAGCATGACCAATAGCCAGGAATTCTGGGAGATGGAGTCCAAAATATCTGGAGGACCAAAGTTTGGGAACCACTTAGTTAAGAGCCGATAGCCTGTTTAAATAAGGAGGTCTTTGCCTACTGGCAAATAGAAAGCCAGGAGGGTGCCATCTCAGCCTTCCTTGGCAGAGAGTTCCACAGCCTGGGAGCAGCCACTGAGGACTTTTTTCACACGGGGACCTATGTGCTTCCATCCCAAAAATAGTTAAAGTCTTGGCATCCTGGAAAAGCAAATGAATTTGCTATAGCTTATCACACAGAGAGCACAACAAGGGGTTAAAGGCACATTAGTTAGGCAAGAAAGTGGGTTGAATGCAAATTTGGGTTTCAGATGGATGGGGACAAATCCTGTTGCTAGCACAGAAATAACTTTTTGGTGCATGCTCCAAACTGTCTATTCCACAAGTGCATCCACACACATGCTCCAGAAAGGGAAAAGAAACTGGGGAGGAAAATCCTTCTCACCCTAGAAGCTGTTTAAGAGGAAGGCAGGCTGAGGTTTCCCTTTGCAAACTCCCATAAAGCCACACACAGACACACTAGAGAGAAAGAGGATGAGGCTGGTCCATAAACCTGCCTGGTTTCAGCGAGGGTTGAACCTCCCAGATGCCCTCCTTTTCCAGGACATATCCTCTATTTCTCCCTCCTGTACAGGAGGAATTCCACAACATCCTCTCTCTCTGCCTTCTCTCACACGCTGTTCCCTTAGAGGCTGCTTAGAGGCTCCATTAGAGGAGGAGACCAGCCACATGAGGAAAGAGGTGTGTGTGTGTGTGTGTGTGTGTATTCCTTTAAGAACAAGCCTGTCTTCCACTCCCTGGCATAGCAAGGAACCATGGAAATCTGGGAACAGGGAGAATCCAGGACATGGTTTTCAGGCAGCTGCTATTACGTAAAGAGAACGAATTTGTGAATGAACTGGACTTGAAAACACGGTATTTTTGCAAAAAAAAAAAAAAAAAAAAAAAAAAAACCAAAAAAAACCCCACTTATTCCTGGATTCACCTCACTTTCATTCTGGAGTCTGACTTTTCACTAGAAAAGATAATAATGCATGTCAAGGTAAAAGGAAGTAGGAAAAGAGGAAGATTGCATTTGAGATGGATAAACCCAGTCAAGGAATCAACAGCCCTGAGTCTGAAAGATCTGAGCCAGGTGGTTGATGGGTAATTGGTGAATTAGAGTTCGTTCATTCACTGGGTCACTATAGGTTTAAGTTGACTTGATGGCAGTTAACGAAAACAAAAACAACAATTCACAGGCATTTACAGATAGTACAGACAAAATACATTTTAATTTCCCCATTGTTTCCTCCATTTTCTGTGTCTTTTTTGTCATTAAAAAAAAATCCATGAAGGAAAAGAGAATTGGTAGACAATTCCTTTCAAATGTGTGCAGATGTGCTTTGGAACTAGTGGAAGTTGAAGAAGAGAAGAGAGCTTATGGCCCTTACTCATAATCTCAAAGAGTCCAATGATGCCTTTGGATATTGTTGAATTGCAAACACCTTTAGCTTTAGGAGATCATCACACCAGCAAAAAATACAGGAGCATAGTGGGATGCTCCCATCAATATCGCATGATCACGGGATGATTATCACACCACGTCGCATGATTATCTCATGATTATCCCATGAATAAAGAGAAATTCTAGCGGTGCTTTTTATTCAAGGGGTTTTCTGTGAATAAAAAGTTGTGCTAGAATTCCTCTTTATACATGGGATAATCACGACATTACATCACATTATGTGATAATCATCTTACGATCGCATGTTATTGACATGAGCCCCGCTATGCTCCTGTCTTTTTTGCCGGTGCGATAATCTCCTTAGCAAGTTTCTATGATTCTATGCTTCTATGAGGATAGTAATGAAGGAGAGTTGCAGTCCAGCAGCATCCAGAGAGCTCCATAATTCCTATGGCTACTACAGAATTACTGGATCCCCCCTCCTCCTCCGCCCCTTTGATGGTTCCAAAGTCTGTGGAACAGAACTCTTGGAACCCAATGAGACACTAACAGATAAATTAGTAACCAATCCTCATCCCTGCTATGATCATCCATCAGAAATTTACCTTTCTGCAGCTGTAGTCCAGGTATCAGAGTATCTGGGTAAAAGAAATACAGACACAAATTAAACACTACACAGCAATGCCAAGAACAATTCTCATTACAAAAATATACATTCACACCCTAGCCTTTATTGCTTCCTTATTATTGGATTATAGGATTGAGCAAAAATTGGAACACATCTGACAGAAGAGGAATCCTCCTTGTAACTATAAAGTGGTTGCAAAACCCAGCACAGTCCTATGTAGTAAGACCCAGTGTGGTCAAGGCAGCTTACTTTTAGCTAAGGACTTTATCACACAAGGCTAGTAAAGCACAATTACAGTAAGCGAATAGCATCTTTGGCAGTCACTTATCTGAGCCTTATATGTGCCTGTTTTTCCTACAGTGTTACCCTGGGATACGAATGCGCCGCCTTACAAAATTTCCGGGTTACGAAAAAAATCCATTAAAAAAAACTGTTCCGGGTTACGAAGGTTATTTCGGGTTACGAAAAAATTTTTGGTGCTTTTCGGCGCTTTTTCGCACGAAATCGCGGCTTTCGCTATTAGCGCCTATGGGGCTTCGGCTTGCGAATGCTTTTCGGGTTACGAATGGCGCCGCGGAACGAATTAATTTCGTAACCCGGGGTACCACTGTATTGCTGTTTTGCATTTTGATTCACATTTTCATTGCTGCTTTGCATTTCAAGCACTGGCAGAGGGCACCTTTTCAATGACATTTCCATTAATGAAAAGTTCCCTCCACCAATGACTAAAATGCAAATCAGCAACAGGAAAGACACAATGTTGTTTAATAAGTACCCTCCAAAGATGCTATTATCCTGCTGTAATTGTGTGCATTATAAGCCTTGTGTGATAAAGTGGCAAGCATCTAAAAGATTGCAACCTATACCATGGAATTGTGTTTGGTAGGTTCTTCAAAGGGTTCTGGTGGATTCATAGGTTGGGATGCAGCAGGAGTACATTAGGAGAAACTCTTGGAGGCGGAAGGAAGAATGGGAAGGCAGGCAGGTAGGCAGAGCTTTGCAATAGTGCTGCCTGCCTCCCTTGCTGTCTCACTCATCTTGTGGTTTGCTACTGTCCATCATTTTGCGTATTCACACAAAGTCTGGGAGCATATCCCCCACAGATATGATGTGTGTGTGTGTGTGTGTGTGTGTGTGTGTCATACTCTACAAGTAGGTGCTACTTACAGATGAGCACTCCACACCATACCTGTGTGATTCTCAGACCTTTCACTTGCAACACACATTCCAGGATCAGAAATGTTCACCAAAAGCTAATTGATTGAAAGAGGTGTGGATAGAAAACCACAATTATCACCCTGTTCTTTCCCCTTAGGGGAAAAAAGCACAAATCAAGACTTCAGCATTTCACAAGATGTCAGAATTGAGAGGAACAGTTGTAATATCTGTAAGTGCTGCAAAAAGATTAGCCAAAAAAAGGGGGGAAAGGGGGGGGATACTGCCAAGATTCATCATTCTGTTCTATGGTGAAGCCAACATGGAGAACTGTCATTAATCATAACCTTACAGTGACCACTAGGTATATAACACAGGAAAGAGAGGAATATATTGAAAGTTCTGACACTGGACTGCTGCTATTTAATATTTTGTGAGTATTATGGAGATAGGAATTAGCAGTAAGCTTGCGGATGGTAAAATCTGGGCAAACTTTTTGAAGCTGGGTGAGTGAGCATTCGATGAAACGATGCTTCAACATAGGCATACATAGATAGAAGATAAAAGCAAAAAACTCTAACTTCAGATATACACTACATACAGGTTGTTGGGGTTTTTTTTGTGCTGACCACTTCTCCCTCCCTGACAATGCCACAGAACAATGCTGTATCCAGGGTACTCTGAGGAACAGAAAGTGACAAATAGGCTACCAAAACTGAGGCTCGCTTACTGCTATTGCTATTGGTGTCAACAACAAAAGAAAATATTGCATAGTGGACCTTGTTATCCGCTTGGTTTTTGTTCCAGAACCCACCATGAATACCAAAATCAGTGGATGCTCAAGTCCATAACATAGAATGGCAAAGTAAAATTATATAAAATGGTAAAATCAAGGTTTGCTTTTTGGAATGTATACAATTTTAGAATATTTTCAAGCCATGGATGGTTGAATCCATGGATAAAGAATCAGTGGATGTGGAGGGCAGCTTGTATTTACATCTTTATTTTTGAACTAAATCCTACAGACATTTTTCCTTACCTTTGAATTGTTTCATAACACTAACTAAAAGAGGATTTATATCACAAATGTCCCAGAGTTTCCACCTCAGTTCTACAGAAAAAGCCAGTGGATTCTCAAATGGCACCTTCTCCTCACTCCTGGTAGAGATAAACAAGATTAAAATAGGTTATATTACTACCTATCCAATCCATAATTTGAGAGTAGAGCAAAATAAAGAAACTGAAGGGAAGGAGAACACTACAGAATGACAACTGCCATCAAGTTTTTGAGTGCAATGACATTTATTACTGTTGTGTGCCTTCAAATTATTTCGGAAGCTACATTTAGGAGTAAATGCGTTCCTTGCACTGATGCCGCATGACCCCTCCCTGCATCTTCCCCCAAATAAGGCTCTGCCCATTTGAGCTGCCTGTCCCCAGACTTAGGGGGAGGCGCTGGCTGTCAGAGAGGCCCAGACAGATGGCCAGAGAGGCTGGACCAGATGTTAGAGCATATTGATTTACAGTGTGCCTGCATCATACACCCGAGCATTATACGCTGCTTTCAGCATACGCTGAAAGCAGCGGTAGAAGCAGCGGTGGCGCGCGCCAGAAGGAACAATGGCATGTGTGCCCGTGGCGCATGCGCGCCACTGCCACCCTGAGCCACAGCGAGCACAATCCCCATTACTTGTAATGGCATGTGAGCATACATGCTTTTTCTTTTACGTGGGGGGAAGGGCAGAACGGATCCTCCGCGTAAAAGAATGGCACACTGTATATTAAATTTTGGAGTGTGTGTGGAGTTCACTTTGACCCCAAGCTGACCTCCTAGGGGCACCACCATTTCTCCAAAGCAGAGATGTCATGTAGGCAGCTTACAAAGGAGGGGTAGGAGCCCTAGAGATAAGACTGGACAATTCCCCACAGGAAGTTTGGGAGTTGCTAGACAAGAAAATCCATCTCCTCCAAAAACCAGTAAAATACCTGCTGTTTGTTTTCAGCCTCACACCTGATCGCCCAGTGATTAAGTTAATGCCCATCTATCCATCTGTTTGCCTTCCTTGATTGTGTTCAGATCCTTGGCTAAGACTATTCTTCACCTTGGTGTAACAAAAGCCCAGGTCTTTACACCCTTTGTCTTGGTTGCAGTTAAGCCATTAAGTTCATAGCTAGAGGCTAGAAATTGTCTATATAAGCCTCAGTCTAAGCACACACTGGTGTGCTACATTCAGAATACAACCTGGCTCCACGTCAGACTGAACTCTGATTTTAGCTCCCTCGGCCATTTCCCCTCATGTTTCGGCAGCCGTGTCTTCCCATCATCTACATCCACATCTGGATCCTGGAGAAGCCTTCAGAAGTAAGTATCTCCCATAGATTTGCCTCTCTCAACTCTCTCCCGAATTTCCTTCCTTTACTTTCATTGAGAATTGTGTGTATGTGTATGCCCTTTGCTGTATGTTTTCCCCTTTTAATAAATGTTTGGACTTAATTGGAGCAGTCTGTCTCTGCGTCATCTCTCAAGGGATTCTTGTGGACCTCTCGTATACATCACAAGACACGGTCTCACAAGGGTGTTTAGGACCCTCCCTCTCAGCAATTTGAGCTAAATTCAGAAATTCCCCTAATTAGATCCTTCCTAACGCAGACCAGCAGGCAGGTGGGCACTGGATGGCATGAGCATTGTGACTGGTCAGGGAATGGGGCACCCACAGGGACCTGGAGTGTCCCACCCTGCCAACCCTGCCATTAACTTAGGCATTGGGGAAGGGGCACATACTTGTGTGTGTATGCATTCCTCTTTCCTCTGTGTTTTTGAGTGCAATGTCATTTCTTGCTGTTGTGTACCTTCAAATCATTTCTGACTTATGGCAACCCTACATTTACCTCACTCATTTTATTTTTCTAGATGCTGCGGGGAGATCTGGGGGGGGGGAGGACCATTTTTGCTACTAAAAAGTTCTTCACAAATTCTCTTTGGATTCTGGGGAAAACCTAAAGGATATACAGCTATGCAAAGATGGTCAGTACCATGACACACCTGCAACACCTGGTCCTTTGTGACTGTAGATAGCCCAAGAGTGCTCCAATTGTTCACTCCAATGGGACTGAATGGAGCTGTCATTGTAGATGTTGGTACTAGAATGAACCAACTGATGAATCTAAATAAGCACTCAAGGAATGAACTGTTAACAGCTACTGGGGCTTTGCTTTGTCTAGTGATAAACACTTGAGGACACATATTTTCTTTCCTTTGCAATGTCAGATAAACTATGTCAAGGTTAAGAGGTGATATGATAGCCATGTTTAAATATTTGAAAAAGCGTCATACTGAAGATGGAGCAAACTTTTTTTCTGCTGCTTCACAGACTAGAACAAGGAGCAACAGATTTAAAGTATAGGAAAAGAGATTCCACTTCAGTGTTAGGAAGAACTTTTGTATTGATTGATTTTTTTATTGTATTGATTTTGTATTGATTGTGTACTGATTGTGTATTCCTGCATGGCATGGGTTTGGACTGGATAGCCTTTGGGGTCTAGTCCAACCCTATGATTCTATGTGCTATAGCCAGAGTTCTCAAAGGATAATCCAATTGGTGCGTATTTTCCAGTGCAAGCATCATGTGCTACTAATGGAAATAAGTGAAATCCCCTTACCTCCGCAATATAGTTTTCACATCCTAGAGGGGAAGAAAGAGAAAGAAAAGTGAACCCCATGCCAACCATGTGCCACCTCTTGGGAAGGGCACTCTGATATACTCACAATCTCCTGCTGGTGCTGGAAACACATAAGAATATAATCACACACAAACAACACACTACAAGTGTACAAGTATTATTAATTAATTAATTAATTAATCTATCTAGCACTGTAGATTTACACAGCCTCTAACAAACAAGATCCTCTTTTTACACTCTGCAGCCTGGCCCTTTCCTCCTTTTCAGCAGCTGCAGTTGCCTCCAGAATCCCTTATTGAGTTTGTGTAAATAGCAAAATAGGCAAAAATATTAAATTATTAAATATTAAATTCTCTGTTAAAGAAGTAATGCCCAAGAACAAACTGATTTTTTAAACTATATGTGCTTCTGAGCAGACAAAGTAGCTGGAGTTGCCTGGTAGGTTGCCTCATTGTCCTGTCTGATCTGTCACAGCCTATATTTGCACTTTTATTTAAATGAATCTCCACCATTCCTTCTTATTCTCTTTCTTAGGAAAGTAGACATGGGTAGCAAATCATCTTTCTATCTCTCAGGTATGCAATTTACATTAAAAATGCTTTCTCTTCACTTATGAATCTTTTATATCAATTCCAGGAACCATCATGAATGCAAAAGCAATTTCAGCTGAAGGATTGAGGAAAGTGAAGAACCTACCACAAAGGAAAGATGGGGAAATCTTTGGCTGCATCTCACAAAAGAAAGGCGCTAAGAGAAGAGTACCTGGATAGGTCTGTGTTGCAAGCAAGGTAGGGTGCCTTATTCCTTTTTTGGTACTGCCTCATTTTTCTGTGACCATTCAGTGTCTTTCAGAAAAAAATACTCTGAAGGCATACTGCATATACACATGTTTAAGTCGACCTCATGGCATTTGAGGACAGATTTTGGGGCCAAAATTATGGATTTTTATGTGAGTTGTGGATAGGTTTAGGGTAAAATTTAGGGACATGTAACCAAGCATGTAAAGGATGAAGCAAAGAAACATAACGCCTAAAGGCAGACTCGCTGGGGAGGGAACTATGGTAAATGGTTGCTTTGCAATGTGTGGGGAAGGAGACCATGCCCAGATAGGGCTAAGAAAATGCACACTTGTCTAAAAGGGTGTAAAGACAAGAGTTAAGGTACAGTATCAGCTCTTATCAAAAAAAGGAACCATTCTCTTTTCTGAGTAGACTTGTGAAAGGCAAGAGCTTAGTTTGTCATGGGAGAACCTACAAGAAGCTCCAACACCTCCACTCTCTTGGTGCTTCTTTGATGGAAAGCATCAAAGCATCACTGCTGCTGCTATTTTCCCACTAAGGCATTCAATAAAGCCAGAAACAGTGCTGTGGCTGAGAGAGTAGAGGGATCAGTGCTATTTTTAGGTTCTTCCAGGAAGGACTAAGCTCTTGCATTTTGCCATACTATTCAGACAAGGGGATGGTTCCTTTATTGATAAGAGTTAAGGTACATTACTTACCTTGACCTGTGGATAAGTCGACCCAGATTTTTGGGGTCAACTTTCTGACTAAAATTCCTAGATTTAGGGCCTGTATGCATGGGTCAAAAAGCCTATGGTCCCCCCCGCCCCCGCCTCCTGTATGGACAATGGAAGCCAATAACCCCAGGCCAGGATTGGGAGACTGGATGCCGATGTGGCAGTCCCAGTCAAATCCTGGCCCAAAGGGCCTTTGAGTGAAACAAAAAGAGCCACTGTTTGATGTGGAGATGATGATGATGATGATTATTCTGTTTATTTATACAAAGTTTAAAAATAATTAAACCATATGTGTGCAGCCCTTATGGCCATGGTGGGGGCCTTCTGAGAAGACGTAATGGCAGAGACAGGTAAAGGGTACCATTGCACTGTGGTGGATGGGTGTGTAGACACTTGCCTTGGCCCATGGTATCTTGCCATACTGCGCAGGGTCTTATACATGAGTATATACAACATTCTCCTTTTTCTTATTTTTTCCATATAGACTTATTATTTTCTTATTATACGAAACCTCTAATTACTGGGTCCAGCTCAGAAGGAATATATAAAAGAAGCCCTACTGAATGAGATTATCAAAGCCACTATTCTCATTCTCAAGAGAGACCAAGCAGATGCTTCTGGGAAGCCCCAAAGATAAGGAATGGGCACTGCCTTAGGACAAAATATCTTAGGAGAGGGCTGAAAACAGCAGGTTTTTGCTTTAACTTCACACAGAAACTGGCAGATCACACGATGGTAAATGTACAATCTTGTTCATTTTGGATCCTCCCATATGTAACACAACCAGCTCTCAGTACATCAACCTGAGAATCCCTTTATTCCTTTTGTGAGTGGAGGTGATATTCCAGGTTTGGAAGCCAACCTTGCTCTATAGAGCTGCTTGGTCTCTTTTGTCTTTTCTTACCTGCAGGAGTTCACTTGCCGGCTGTTGCTTCTTCTCCTCCATTTCCTGGATAAGACTTTCAAGAGAAGAGAGTTCCCCAGATAGCCTGGCCAGATATTCATCTCTTTTATTTGAAACTTCTTTTTTCACCTCTTCCATCCGGGACAGCAGAAACTTTTCTTTGTCTTCCAGAAACTGACGTAATTGTCTAAATTCAGCCACTGTCTTTTCCATCTCTGCTTCTGTTTGTTTCTACAATAAGCAGATGGAGAAAAGGATGGTGATGATTAGTCGCCACCATGTTTGTGAATGGTAAGTTTGTCATGGTCAATTTGAACAGTGTCAAAAGGTGTACAATAAGGGTGAGAAGTGATTTTTCAACCAGTGTGGGTTTCAAGTGAGTCATGTTTAGTTGGGGGAAAATGTATTTTGCCTAGGAAGGAAGCCGCCGCTGAATAACACAAGAACACCCAATTTGGATGAAAAAAAGGCCACAATTTTATTATTAACCATAACAAACACCAAAATAGGGTTGGCGGAACAGCATAAGGTCTGGATCTGTCATTCACCAACCCCTGGTTGATGGATGAAACCAAATGCTTGGTCACGGCCAAGCTTTAGGATAACAGAGGGACAGAGCTATTAAACGCCCAGCTGGTAACTGCCTGTGCGGTTAATCGCATGTCCGCACATGCGATCGCTCGCATCTCTGTCCCTTGCCAATGGGGGACGCTGTCGCGATGTTGCCCCCGCAATGGCTGCACCACCTCGACCTCAGCACCCCTGTGTCCCCATTTGGACTCCCGATCCAGGGCTATGCAGTCCTGGAAACCACGGCCACAGATCCTAGACTTATGCGACCGCCACTGAAGGCTGTCCCTCCCCAGGGACACCTTCTGCCAACCCTAGACACACTTAATGAATTAAACCACAGGCATCCTGCTGTAGGCGAATGTAGCCCGCGTAAGCACTTGACTTCCATCTGCCCAGCCTTTTTATGGAGTCCACTGTCAGCCCGCATCCCGCTGCAGCTGTAGCTGCTCCGATTCTGAAAGAATGTCCATCAAATTCTTCTGGCAGCAGCCCAACTCTCTTTAAAGCCATTCGCAGCACGGAGACCATCTGGTAGCGTGTGAGCAGAGATCCATCAGCATGAATGAAGAGAGGACCGTCCTTCTGAGGGTGGGCTGCCACATACTTCTGCAGGGTTTGTACTGGGCACAGATGTGAGCCATGTAGCCTTCACAGTGTGACAGAGGAGCCTTTGCCAAGCTAGTCGCACTTTGACCTGCAGAGAGCTAGGTAGACAACATGATTTGCAAAAGACACATCCCTTAGGTAAAGTGATTGCCTTGTGGCATCACATCTGGAGGCAGGCACCAGCTCCCCCACTAGTGCACAGGGGTTAAAATAAATATTTGTTTCTCAATGTACACATCATTTCATTTGATAATTTACTCAACTTATATGAGTAGTATTACTCTGGCAGAAAGATCAAGGCAAGATGACACAGTCCATTGCATTCTAAGAAGTCCTGGCATTTTCTGTTTTTAATGCTGTTCTGTCTTTTACTCTAAATTTTTACCTTGCTTTGCTTTTGTATTGGTTTGCAAGTTTCTTTTTCCCCTAAAGGAAACCATCAGTTTAAAAAGGTTAACAAGATGTTTTCAGACTGTACAAACAGTCTTTCATAATTCCTCTCATCATGAGCTGTGTTGGGTAGGGCTGTTGGGAATTACCGTATATACTCAACTATAAGTCGACCTCATGTATAAGTCGAGGGCAGGTTTTGGGGCCAGAATTATGGATTTTGCCATGACCCATGGATAAGTTGAGGGTAAAACATGGAGGCTCCTTCAGTATGTGTATGTGTGCGCACAGCAAGAGGCTTTTTAATTGAGGCTTTTTGTTTCAGCTTTCGTTTCATCCTTCACTCCCCAAACTGCAGCAGCTCAGGCAGGAGAGGGACGAAAAGCAATTAATCACCCAGGACTTTCTGCTTGGCTCAAAAGAAAAAGAAACTGCTCACTTTACTGTATGGAGAAATCTGAAAGAGCTGCTATCACATTACCACACTAACCCGTAAATAAGTTGACCAGGATATAGGGGTTAATTTTTAGACACAAATTTCTGGACTTATAGATGAGTATACACAGTATATAGAAGGCACTCGGTATCTGCTGGGAGTTGGTGCTAGGATACCCCATGGATACCAAAATCCATGGATGCTCAAGTCTCATTATATACAATGGTGTAGTAAAATTCTGACAATGCTGGCTCTTTGGCTTAGTAATGGCGATGAACACTGCCCCTACAGTTGGTTATGACTAGACATTCATGTCAAGGGACAACTAGGTTTGGGGATATATATATATATATATTTCAAGCCATGGATAGCTGAATCTATAGATGCAGAATCCGTGGATACCGAGGGCTCACTGTACAGTAGATCTAAAACATCTGTAGGGCTACAGCTTCCTACATTTTTTTAGGGAGGGAAGCACATTTTATTTTTCACAAATATAGAATGTCATTCAGAGGTATATAGACTCACTTTCAAAATGTCCATTTTTGAAGCATTTATTATACTATATTTAGCTACTGGAAATAATAGATGTTCTATTAAGCCTTGTTGCTATTGATTTTTCTGCATTTCATATTAAATTTTGGTACAGATACCTGCTTCTTTCACAAACTTACCAATAAATCTTGGCTTTCTTTTTCTGCTTCTGATTTGTAACTCAGAAGTTTTTCTCTTTTTTTCTTCAGAACATCCACAGAACTACAGATCAAATCCTAAAGAGAATACAGAGGTTCAGGTTTGTTTCAGGAATTTATCACCTGTGGCTTTTTAACCAGCATAAAATTTGGACAATTGCACTTTTGGTTATATTTATCACATAATACCATTTCTCTCTTGTTGCTGCCTTGTCTTCCAAGCATGGTTAGTCTGCACCTTGCCACTGGTGGGGAAAACCTATCAATGAGGTCCCAATTGCAGTGTACTCAGGTGAAGTAAATTACTCCTATGTTAGTTCCAGGACTGGACAGTCATTTGATATCAGTGGCTCTTCCTCTCTCCATTCCCTTCGCCTTCTCTATTCTAGAACATACTGTTTTGGGTTGTTGTTGTTTTTAAACGTAATTTAATTTATGTAAATTTTTTGTTAAACGACATTAGTGTAACTCCGGTTGGGTAAAAGATAGGGAAGCAAGCTAAAGGACACGGGTGGAAGAGAAAGGAACATTGGGTCTTACCTGTGATATGTTCATTTTCAGCGATGTAGGTGGGAATATCCTATAACGTAGGTTGATTCCATCTCTTGCTCCGAAATAGGCAGGAAAAACAGACTTGAAGGAGTCGATGCCACCAGAGGGAGCAACCCCCACCATCCCTCAGTCAATATTATAGCCGAGGATAGAAACAAACAGAGAGCATTCAATGCAAATCTAAGTATCATGAATAGAAACTATCATAAAGTCAAACTAAAAATAACTAACAACTACCCTTGCAGAGCCAAGGGAAACAGCCTCCTCAGTTCTGGGTGGGTAGGATATTCCCACCTACATCGCTGAAAATGAACATATCACAGGTAAGGCCCAATGTTCCTTTTTCCAGCGATGGAAAACGTGGGATTCACCAAAGCTTCCCAACCAATGAGTGGGTGAACTGAGGCATATCACTTATGTGGGAACCACCAGACGTGTCTTCCAAAGGAAAAACACAGCCTACTCGGAGCGAGGCAGGAAAGAGACTGAGAGATGGAGGGGGTTGTTCCCTCTGGTGGCGACTCCTTCAAGTCTGTTTTTCCTGCCTATTTCGGAGCAAGAGATGGAATCAAACCACGTTATAGGATGTTTCCACCTCCATCACTGGAAAATGTGTGGGACCATCAACAGCCTGGTCACAACTACTAAAGGGATGTGCAGTAGAGAGCACTTCCAAACTGGCATGTATGCACTTCCTTTCATTAATGTGATCGCTGTGAGAACAGAGATTGTGTGATGATCATCTCATTTGTAGCAGAAAATAGGGCTAACTGATGGGCAGTTTCCTCACCATGTCTGCTCTCTGTGCACCTGTGCAAAGTGGCTTTCAGTTGTCTTCTTGATCCCACTGTGGTGCACAAATACACAGCTGCAGGGGTTTCGCTATGGTAGGAGGGGAAATGAAGGTATTGCTCCCCAAATAAGAACTCTGCCTCCCTCCATGAAATTTTAATTCATTTCTCAAATTTCTAGCACTGCAGAGTGTGACACACTGAAAGTCATTCTTTTCTGTTTGCTGTCTTCCCATTCATTTTGGTAATTTTGCCTGCTCCTTTTCTATGGCTGCCCAAACCATGCAGGTTGTATAATGCCTCAGTTAATCAAGTAGATGTGTTCCTCCTGGGCATTTATGGTACCAGAAGCAGATATAATGTAGAAAGAATAGGGACAGATTTTCTGCGCCACAAAAAAGAATTCAACATGTTCAAAACTAATAATATATGTACACGGAGGTACCTTGGATCTCTGAAGAAGTAACTTTTTTGCATTACACACAGAATTCAAATTTCCTGTCCTGGACTTTGGCATGCTTTGTTCCCAGTGGTACATGGCCAGAAGGAAGAGAGACCTGCTTACACTGTTATCCCTCTACAGAATAACACAACCACACCTTGAGAAAATGCAGGCCTGTGGCTAACCTCTGCTCCATACTGTCACGGTGGGGCGGGGGAAGATATGGTTGTGGGGAATGCTAGGGCTGGGGAGGGAAGGGGTAACATCGTTTCGAGCGGAGCTCCCATTGAGGTAGTGTGGGGCAGGGGGAGGTATGGCGGTGGGAAAAGGGGCTTGCGTTCCAGGGGAAGGAGGGATCGATGCATCATATCTATCCCCCCCTTCCGGCCCCCCTCCCAACCAAAGGAACCTGAGGGTCGCTCCAACCGTGCCACAAACCCTGTCGCTGCTCCTGTGCAATGCCAGGTCAGTCAACAACAAGACCCACATCCTCCACGATCTCGTGGAGGACTCAAACTGTGACCTGGCTTGCATTACCGAGACCTGGCTAGGGCCTGAGGGGGATGTTGTGTGGGCCCAG
The DNA here is from genome assembly GCF_019175285.1 of Sceloporus undulatus. Lineage (NCBI taxonomy): Eukaryota > Metazoa > Chordata > Lepidosauria > Squamata > Phrynosomatidae > Sceloporus > Sceloporus undulatus. The sequence goes on from NC_056523.1 coordinate 13,273,758, forward strand.
GCCCTGCCTGCCGGGTTCTCGGTGAAGGACCAGCGCAGGTTAGGTGGGCGGGGGGGGGGTGGCC